>NC_056726.1:1324688543-1324863543 GCF_019279795.1 Protopterus annectens
AGTATGTTTTCCCCTCTTGTGGGAGTGGTAACAAGTTGTTCCATAGCATTTGAGTTTATAAATTCTAGGAATCTTTGGGCTAGGGTGTTGGAGCTAGAGTAATGCTCCTGGTCTATGTTTGGATAGTTGAAGTCACCCAATATAATAGTGTTTGGAGAGACCTTCATATTTTCCAGTGTTCTCAGGAAGGCCGAGTGGGGTTCCTGGGTTTGGGAGGGTGGTCTGTAGCAGGCTATAAACTGGAAGGCAGTTTTACCAACTGTTAGTTGCACATGGATAGTCTCTGATGCTTCGTGCTTTGCCACCAACCTGGAGGTGTGGGTATCTTTGATGAATATTGATACTCCCCCTCCTTTTGTGGTTCGGTCCAAGTTTTGGGGCCAAAAAGCATGGTATGAGGTATAACCTGGTAGTGCTGGGGTGCTCTCGGGAGCCCTGAACCAGGTTTCTGTTACTGCACAGATATCGATGTTCTCCATGCTAAGGAGAGTTTTGAGTGTGTGCATCTTGAGGTTTAGACTTCTGGCGTTGAGTAGCATTACCCTTAGTTTCTTATCCCTTGTGATACCTATGGAGGTGGGTTTGTCTTTTGTGCCCTGCCTAAAAAAGGCACTATGGGGGTAGCAAGAGCCTTTGCCAATATCTGAAAGCCCAGGGGTGACAGGTGCAAACCATCCCTAGCGAAGCATCGTGGCTTGTTGAGCATATCATCCCAAGCTGACAGGCATTGGATCCCCTTTGAATGACACCAGTACTTAAGTCAATTGTTGAAATTGGTCATCTTGTCTTCATGTTGTGGCATCATTCTTGGTGAGGGTAAGATGCTACTCAAGGTCAGGGTCATACCGGCCTGGGCTACATGCTCAGAGAGCTCCTCTATGTCTCTTTTCATGTAGTCCAGGGAGGTACTTCTCAGGTCATTCACATCAGCATGGACAATGACTGAGTCATATTTGTACTTGCCTTGGAGTGACCTGAGTGCTTGTGTTATGTGGCGGATCTTAGCGCTCGACAGGCTGCTCACCGTGACTCTCTCCTTGTTCAGCCTGGTGAGCAGGATGTCAGTGTGCCTGATGATAGAGTCACATATTACTAGTGTATCAGGTGTGTTGTTTAGTCTTAAGGGCTGTGACTGTTCGGCACACTGGCTTTGTGAGATATGTGTTGCACATGTTTTGTTTTGGGGTAGCGGTTGCTTGGGTGTCTGCTTTGGAGGTCTCTGCTGCTTAGGCGGATCTTTATTTAGAGCCTCTGAGTATGTTTTTGTGTGATTATGTGTTTGGTTTGCTGTTGTGGTAGGTCTATGTGAGACTGGAATTGTAGTGAGTGTGGTTTCCTTCTCCTCCTAACTGGTTATGCCAGTACTGAGTTGAGAGAGCTTAGCCTCCAGTTTGGCTATATGGTTGCATCTCTCACATGTGTTGGAATTTGTTGGGAGGAGGAGAGGGTTGTCTGTATACATGAGGCAGCTGTAGCATTGCCTCAAGATTCCCAGATTCACCAGCTGGACCGGAGAGGAGATTGACAACTGACTTTTGGACATGCTAGAATAATATTGGAAATTCCTTTATAATTGAAAACAAGGGCCAGTGGGGAGTGAGGGTGTAGTGCTTTTAATTTTTAGTGCTGACTTATATAATTGCTTTAGTGAGCAAGTGCCAGGTAACTTAAGTGCAATGTGTTACAGGTAACTTAAATGCAAAAACGACAAACAGTAACTTTCTTTCAAGTGAAACAAGGAAATAAGTACAGTAAGCAACACAGATATCACTAGTGATCCACAGAAGCGCTGAGAAGCCGTGTATTAGGTGGAATTAGCGTTCCAGGGAAATAGCAAGCAAACAAACAACAAGCATATAAACAAAGCTAGATTCAGCAGGCCTGGATCTAGTCTATGCTACAGCAAACAATGTGTACCAATTTCAGTAAGATACAGTTCAAATATGCAGGCACTATAAACCTTTAACCAGAAATTCCCAGCTCAGAAGGGCAGAGTCCAGCCTCTTCTCCCACAAGACTGCAGACCACGAACCTTCTTAATGTAAAATAACTGGCCTGAAGCCCAAGTGCTTAAACCAGAACTAATACACTTTAAGAATAACAGACACTGGGCTCTCAATCAGCAGTTCCCAACTTAGAAGGATGAAAGCTACCTGTCCTGCCACCACAGTGCATGCCACAAACCTTCCTAATGTAAAACAACTGGTTTGAAGCCCAAGTGCTTAATCCAAAAGACTTAGAATGATAGCTACACTTTAATCAAGTTACTACCAAGCAGTAATAAATACAATTGAATACTTTAGAGAATGCCTGGATTAGTGCTCAAGTTACACAAACAAAGCTAGATCCAGCAGGCCCGAATCCAGTCTATGCCACAGCAAACAAGGCGCACCATCTTCAGTAAAAAGCAGTTCAGATATGCATGGACTATAAGCCTTTAACCAGAAATTCCCAGCTCAGAAGGGCAGAGTCCAGCCTCTCCTCCCACAAGAGTGCAGACCACGAACCCTCTTAATGTAAAATAACTGGCCTGAAAGCCCAAGTGCTTAAACCAGAATTAATACACTTTTAGAATAACAGACACTGAGCCCTCAATCAGCAGTTCCCAACCTAGAAGGATGTAAGCTACCTGTTCTGCCACTACAGTGCAGACCACAAACCCTCTCAGTGCAAAACAACTGGTCTGAAGCCCAAGTGTTTAAACCAAAAGGCTTAGAATGAGTTACACCAATCAGTAATAAATACAATTGAGTACTTTTAAGATGATGCAAAAGTAAAATAAAGTAGGTAGAAATACAAGTACAGTAAAAGCAGATGATTTTTTTTCTGAACAAGTGCTGAGATCAAAGAAACAGATTTGAGTGCTGAAACTAGAAAACTGGCTAGTTATAAGAACAAAACACTAAGCTAGAAGGCTTCCCTCCAACACAGAAGGGCTCGGGGGCTCAGAAGACTACAAATAGTCTATATCACTTAACAGGAAAGGCAGGAAACAAGCTTTAATTTTTTTTCTGTTTCCCAGATGCTCTCTTTGTACACAGTAGGAGTGCCTGAAATCAGAATATGATCTCACTGCACTCAGTTGAGTGAGCAAATGAGATGGGCCCAGAAGGAGTATCCAAACACAAATTTACAAGAGGGTCGGGCAGTTTCAGGGCCACTAAGATTAACACCAAAACAAAAACAGGGAGGGTGGGTGGGACTAACTGAAGAGCAGAGTCAAAACTTCCAGTTCAGTTAATATTCCTGCAACACAGTTAAAATAAATTTAAATACTGTATTTTTGGAAAAAAAAAGTGCAGATAAAGGTACTTAAATTCTCTTATACGTCCAGTTGAATACAGCTAGTTCTTAGCCGGCCAAAGCTGAGGATTTTAAGCAGAAAATATTTCACACTGTACCACTTAAATAGGCAAGGACAGGAAATCAAGGAATGTGGCTACCCCCACACCTGTAATTACTAGCAAATAACAACATTCAGCAAACACTGACTAACTTCCAGTTCAGTTAATATTCCTGCAACACAGTTAAAATCAATTTGAATACTGTATTTTTGGGAAAAAAAGTGCAGATAAAGGTACTTAAATTCTCTTATACATCCAGATGAATACAGCTAGTTCTTACCGGCCAAAGCTGAGGTTTTTAAGCACAAAATATTTTACACTGTACCACTTAAATAGGCAAGGACAGGAAATCAAAGAATGTGGCTACCCCCACACCTGTAATTACTAGCAAATAACAAAATTCAGCAAACACTGACTAACTTCCAGTTCAGTTTATATTCCTGCAACACAGTTAAAATCAATTTAAATACTGTATTTTTTGAAAAGAAAAGTGCAGATAAAGGTACTTAAATTCTCTTATACGTCCAGTTGAATACAGCTAGTTCTTAGCCGGCCAAAGCTGAGGTTTTTAAACAGAAAATATTTCACACTGTACCACTTAAATAGGCAAGGACAGGAAATCAAAGAATGTGGCTACCCCCACACCTGTAATTACTAGCAAATAACAGAATTCACCAAACACTGACTAACTTCCAGTTCAGTTAATATTCCTGCAACACAGTTAAAATCAATTTAAATACTGTATTTTTGAAAAAAGTGCAGATAAAGGTACTTAAATTCTCTTATACGTCCAGTTGAATACAGCTAGCTCTTAGCCGGCCAAAGCTGAGGTTTTTAAGCAGAAAATATTTCACACTGTACCACTTAAATAGGCAAGGACAGGAAATCAAAGAATGTGGCTACCCCCACACCTGTAATTACTAGCAAATAACAAAATTCAGCAAACACTGACTAACTTCCAGTTCAGTTAATATTCCTGCAACAAAGTTAAAATCAATTTAAATACTGTATTTTAAAAAAAAAGTGCAGATAAAGGTACTTAAATTCTCTTATACGTCCAGTTGAATACAGCTAGTTCTTAGCCAAAGCTGAGGTTTTCAAGCAGAAAATATTTCACACTGTACCACTTAAATAGGCAAGGACAGGAAATAAGAGAATGTGGCTACCCCCACACCTGTAATTACTAGCAAATAACAATATATATATATATATATATATATATATATATATATATATATATATATATATATATATATATATATATATATATATGTATATATATATATATATATATATATATTTATATATGTGTGTGTATGTGTGTGTGTGTGGTGTGTGTGTGTGTGTGTGTGTATATATATATATATATATATATATATATATATATATATATATATATATATACATACATATATGGGTCTATTGCTTTTGGTTGAATTACATTTGGTCAAAAATCATTTCAGGCAGCCCACTTCACTAAAAGCTCATTTGATTGAAAGCTCATTTGGTCGAATTCCATTTGGTCAAAATGGAATTTAGCCCCTGCCCCACTGCATTGCGACCCTGGAGTGAGAGTATAAAGTTATGGGGGTTGTGGGGAGAACAGCCCCCCACATTGGGGATATGGGGGCATACCCCCACATTTTGCAACTAGTTTTTACTGATGTTATATGTTTCAATGTATTTTTAATGGACACACAAGTATATAATAGTGAATACACTGCATTTATGTGGGGGGCTATGCCCCCCACACCCCCCAATGTGGGGGCTGTGCCCCCCACACACCCCCTAACTTTATATTCTCAGTCGAGGGTCACGCTGCAGAGGTGCAGGGGCTATATTCCTCTTTCAACCAAATGGAATTCGACCAAATGGGTTTTCAGTGAAATGCATTTTCAGTGAAGTGGGCTGCCTGGAATAATTTTCGACCAAATGTAATTCGACCAAAAGCAGTAGACCCATATATATATATATTATTATGGTTCCCCTTCATAATATCGAATTACTGAATGCTCGAAATTCAGTAACTTGAAATTATAAAGTCGAACCAACAAAAATCCGGAATCCCACAAGCATGAAAACAAAAAACCCCGAACCTACAGAACACATACACCACACAACACGCATACAATACAACCCACATAACATAAACTACAAGCCCTCCTGCACCCACCACACCCCCCTACTTATATATTCTAACTCAGAGATCGCACTAATATACAAAAAAAAAAAAACACCACACAGACATTTTAAGCTGCCTCGCACACACACAAACGCATCACACATACATAGACACATCCAACACTAACACTCATACTCCTACCTCCCTACCCTAACCCACATGCACAACTTACAAAACACATACATACACTTACTTACCTTCACTTCTGTAAAACATCCCAACTCACGCACTTCCCGTCCCATAGCTGACATGCATAAGCGCAAATTCGAGATATTTGAATTCGCTCTTATGCAGATTTACAGTCTCAAGTTAGTGAATTTCGAGCAATTAGTAATTCGGGATTGTGAAGGGGAAACATATATATATATATAGATATATATATAAATATATATATATATATATATATATATATATATATATATATATATATGTATATATGGGAGTGCTACAGAATCCTGAAAGCCCAAAATCCTGAAAGTTCAAAATACTGAAAATTCAAAATAATGAAAACTCAATATCCTGAAAACACACAGGACACCAACACTTACTATATTCCAGTACAAGTACATACAGAAACATATTACCCTTTAACTATATGAAGGGGGCAAGCCCCCCCTGCACCCTTCATGTGGGGGGCTGCGCCCATCACACCCCCAGCTACTTAAATATATCAACTCCGAGATTGCACTTCACTACACTAACTGTAATCTTGGAGTTGATATATTTAAGTAGCAAAGGGTGTGGGGGTGCAGGGGGGCTTGTCCCCTGCTTATATTTGTAGAAAAGTAATATAGTTTGTGTTTTATTTCTTTCTGTATGTACTTGTGCTGGAATATAGTAAGTGTTGGTATCCATAGATTCATAGGTTCATAGGTAGGTACTAGGCTATCAGCCCAAGGGCTTACATAAGCCTAGCCAAAAAGGGTCCCTGACTTACGCCACCCAATAAAGTTATTCTCCTCTGCCACTGTTGAGCAGAGACACAGAAGTGATCCCGGGGTGTATTTCCTATTTCCCATCCACTCATCAAGATTTTTCTTGAAGAGTGCTAATGAAGAACTTTGCTTGACATAGATGGGTAGCCTGTTCCAGAGAATGGAAAGTTTCTTGGTCAGGAATCTATCCCTCCAGCATGTCCTGTTTATTGTGGTGACATGGTTTAGGTCCCTAGAGCGTGTAGCTCAGAGGGATTGGGATTTCTTTAGGTGTAGCATGTCCAACAGCTCTGGGTTTGACATAGCTTTATATGTTAGGCAGAGATCACCTCGGAAAAGGCAATATGCTACAGAGTAAAGCTGGAGTTTTTTGAGGCAGTCAGTGTAGGGCATTTGTTTGAGGCCAGTAATCCTCTTTGCGAGGTACTTCTGTGGCCTTTCCAGCTGCTGCATATGTCTTGTGAGGTACATTCCAAAGGGGGCATTGTACTCTATAATGGGTCTAATGAGTGTCGAGTAGCGGGTAACAATGACCTCTTTTTCCCTGGATAAGAACATTTTATGATGAGGTGTGCCACGTGGAAGGACTTCCTGACTACTGTGGCGATGTGACTATCAAAAGAGAGATTACTCTCCACCTGGGTCCTAAGGTCTCTTATCACACATTCGGTGTTACGTAGATTGCTGCCTTTGTGGTAGTTCATGGGTACAGAGTTTTTACCAAAGGGGAAGACACTGCACATTTTGGCATTGAGCTTGAGGCCATGGCTCTGACATCAGGCATCTGTCTCAGCGAGGCCCTTTTGTAGGATATCTACATCATTTGGGGACTTGACTATGGCTCCTAGTTTGCAGTCATATGTGAACTTTGTTAGCCAGAGGCCTTCTGTGTTAGCCTGTACTTCAGAGAAGTAGATACCAAACAGGAGAGGTCCCAGGACGGAACCCTGTGGTACTCCACTTGTCACTGCTTTGAGGTTAGATTTAGAGTTTGCCATTTTTACAGTGTGGATTCTGTCAGTGAGCCAGTTGGCAACCCATCTTTTGACGTAGGGATTTATACCTAATTTAGTGAGTTTAGCTATAATTCCAGAATGGGGGATGGTGTTGAAAGCCTTGGTGAGGTCAAGATAGGCTGTGTGAACCATCTTACCCTCATCTACGGCTTTGGTGATGGCCTCAAAGTAGTTGATCAGGTTCAAGAGGTATGATCTGCCTTTCACAAACCCGAACTGGGTGGGATTCAGAGTTTGGAGGTTACCGATGTCTTTGTTTATGAGTTCCATGATGATACGTTCCATGGCCTTGCAGACCAGGCTCGTCAGGCTAATAGGTCGATAGTTCCTGGGATCAGTGGTGGCTCCCCCTTTGTGGAGTGGGATAACTGTTGCTGTGCATCATTCCGTGGGCACAAAGCCTGATGCAAGGCTATTATTGAACATGGTGCTTAAGTGGAGAGCCAGTTCATTGTGAAGTTTGTGTAAAACGCAGCCTGGGATGTTGTCTGGTCCCATGGATGCTGTGTTTTTGGCTTTAGAGAGTGCAGCTTTTACCTGTGTAGTTGTGATTACAGGGACTCTGCATTCTTCCTGTATAGATATGGGCCCTTTAGGGGGTGAGCGGGGGTAAAGTTTGCACTGAACCTATCTGCCAGGATGTTGGAAATATCAGTTGGTTCTGTAATTTTTGTGCCTTTGTGTTGTAACCCAGAGCAGATCTGGGTGTTGCCATAGAAATTCTTGACATAGCTATAGAATGCTTTGTGGTTGTCCTTAGTGGCGATTTTGTTTTCGTAGCTGTGTGTTGTCAGGATTTTGAGTTTTCAGTATTTTGAACTTTCAGGATTTTGGTCTCAGGATTTTGGGTTTCAGGGTTTTCGGCTTTCAAGATTCTGTAGCTCTCATAGATATATATATATATATATATATATATATATATATATATATATATATATATATATATATATATATATATATATATATATATATATATATATATATATATATATGTATGGATTCACTTTAGAATCTCGAAATTAAGAAACATTGAATTTCATATGATCAAGACCATATGACCGATGTTTTGGAATATTGAAATTCCAAAAGAAATCAAAAAGAAAAAAACAACAATGTAAATATTTCTGCAGGGGGGCAAGCCCCCCTGCACCCCCCATATCCCGCTACTTAAATATTCCAACTCCGAGATTGCACTACAGCGACAAAAAGAGAAATCTCCCATTCCGCGCTGTATGCAGCTCTCAGTTCACAATGTCGGGATTCCGAAGGTTCAATCATATGGTCTCGGTCATATGAAATTCGATCTTTCAGGAATTTGGCATTATGAAGTATTCCCACATATATACATGTGTGTGTGTGTGTGTGTGTGTGTGTGTGTGTGTGTGTGTACATGAATGTATATATATATATATATATATATATATATATATATATATATATATATATATATATATATATATATATATATATATATATATATATATATATATATATATATATGCCGTAAGGAAAACAGACTCTAAAAATGCCATAGTGAAACATACTTTGCATTGTAATTACTTTGAATTGTTTAATTTTTTTTTTGTTTTAGAACAATTAGATATTGTCTTTAGTGATTTTGACATACTGTTGGAGGTGATGGAACTTAAGTGGGAGCCGCTCCTTTATGCTGCAGCTTTCCCTGGTTAGAATGAATCCCTTAATATTAACTGTATGCTTAGGTTGATTAGATAAATATCACATTAGTAATTCAGCTTTAATGATTAACCAAATATCTTTGAAACATCCAGAATCCTTACAAGTTGTGTTTGAGTTGTTGTTATTGCATTTTTATTACTGCTACATTACCTTAATTACTACTACAGTTCCTTGGCTATTGTTGAGTAGTTTTTATTATTTGTTTGCATGAAACAAAGATTTTTTATTGGCTCCTGGTTTTCTATATATTGAAGGATTTGTGTGTGCTATACTCTGTGGCATACTGTCTACTCAGAGGCGATCTCTGCTTAACATACAAGGCCATGTCAAACCCTGAGCTGTTGGACATGCTCCACTTAAAGAAATCCCAATACCTCAGAGCCACACAGTCCAGGGATCTAAACCTTGCTATCACAATAAACAAAACATGCTGGAGGGATAGGTTCCTGGCCCAGAGGCTCCCCATACTCTGGAATAGGCAGCCCATACATGTCAAGCAGACCGCCTCCTTGGCCCTCTTCAAAAGGAACCTTGATGATTGGATGGGAGATAGGAAATTCACCCCGGGGATCATGTCAGTCGCCCTGCTAGACAGGGGTCCAGGGAAATAAATATTGCTGGAAGAAATATCCGGGGAATTGTGAACAACAAAAACACTCGATGAAGAAACGAACCACCACTTTCCAGTGATATCACTGCTCCTCCTCTTCTTCTTCTTCTTCTTCTTTCGACTGCTCCAATTAGGGGTCGTCACAGCAGATTAACTGTTTCCATTTCTTCCTGTCCTCTGCATCTTGCTCTGTCACACCAACTGCCTGCATGTCCTCTCTCACCACATCCATAAACCTTATCTTAGGCCTTCCTCTTTACCTGTTACCCGGCAGCCTCATCCTTAGCATTTTTTTCCCAATATACTCTGCATCCCTCCTCAGCACATGTCCAAACCAATGTAATCTTGCCTCTCTGGCTTTGTCTCCAAACCTTCCAACCTGGGCTGACCCTCTAATATACTTATTCCTAATCCTGTCCATCCTCATCACACCCAGTGCAAATCTTAACATCTTCAACTCTGCCACGTCAAGCTCTGACTCCTGCCTTTTTGTCAATGCCACTGTCTCCAACCCATATAACATAGCTGGTCTCACTACCCTCTTGCAGACCTTCCCTTTCACTCTTACTGGTACTCGTCTGTCACAAATCACTCCTGACACTCTTCTCCACCCACTCCATCCTGCCTGTACTCTCTTCTTCACAGCTCTTCTGCACTTACCATTACTCTGAACTGTTGATCCCAAGTACTTAAACTCATTCACCTTCACCAACTCTACTCCCTGCATCCTCACCATTCCTCTGTCCTCCCTCTCATTCACACACAAATATATTCTGTCTTAGTCCTGCTGACCTTCATTCCTCTTCTTTCTAGAGCGTATCTCCACCTCTCCAGGGTCTCCTCCACTTGTTCCCTACTCTCACTACAGATCACAATGTCATCTGCAAACATCATAGTCCACGGGGACTCCTGTCTGATCTCGTCTGTCAATCTGTCCATCAGCATTGCAAATAAGAAAGGGCTCAGAGCTTATCCTTGATGTGATCCCATCTCTACCTTAAACGCATCTGTCACTCCCACCGCAGACCTCACCGCTGTCAACTACCCTCGTACATGTCCTGTACCACTCTTACATACTTCTCTGACACTCCTGACTTCCTCATACAATACCACAACTCCTCTCTAGGCAGCCTGTCATATGCTTTCCCTAAATCCACAAAGACACAATGCAACTCCTTCTGGCCTTCTCTGTACTTCTTCATCAACACTTTCAGAGCAAACATCGCATCTGTAGTGCTCTTCCCTGGCATGAAACCATTATGCTGATCACTAATCATCACCTCCCTTCTTTACCTAGCTTCCACTACTCTTTCCCATAACTTCATGCTGTGACTGATCAGTTTAATCCAGCTGTAGTTACTACAGCTCTGCACATCACCCTTATTCTTAAAAATTGGTACCAAAACACTTTTTCTCCATTCCTCAGGCATCCTCTCACTTTTGATGGATAGGATTGATGATTTGTATATTATTATTTTTTTTATATTATTTTTTTAATATTTAATTAATTATTTTTAATTATAAAAAAAACAAAAATGTGTAAGCATCTGTGCTATAAATACGAATGCTATTAGTTGTTATAGTCCATTGTCCTTGTTTTAGACTTGACAAATCAAGAGTTAAATCAAGTATTGCTTATGGTTCTCAATGCAGGACATTGATCGATTCTTGCTACCTAAAATTATGAATAATGTGCATTGAAGGTTTTAATGATCTATATTTCATTAGCTCATGATAAAGAATGATGAACCAGATAGCTTTTATGTAGGACATTTTTGGATCTTTCTTCTTATCGCTAGGAAGGAAGATGAAAGAAAAAGTTTTTTTTTTTACATTGCATTTTTAAATTGTTTAATTACTGCCTTGATTGTTTAATTGAAAGTTCTGTCCCTGTATAAAAGAAAATGGTTGTAACCTGATGAAGCGCACCTGAGTGTGCGTGAAAGCGCTCGTTCCATATTAAATTTTTGCTCACTTTCCAAGATTTCATTAAACAATCTAGTTAAAAACTCCACTGCCATTTCACCTAAACATCAACATGCTTCCACAGGTATGTCATCTGGACCAACAGCCTTTCTGTTCTTCATCCTCTTCATAGCTATCCTTACTTCCTCCTTGCTAATCCACTGCACTTCATGATTCACTATCCGCACATCATCCAATCTTCTCTCCCTCTCATTCTCTATCACTGCTCCAATTACATTAAAAGATGCATTTATTCAATACTCCAATTTTGAATAAACAGCCACAAGAACAATTCTAGCTTCAGTAAGGGCCAATTCATATAATACAAGCTAAAATAGCAGCTTATAACAACACCAATGCTTTAAACCCGTAGCACCTCAGCCAAATAGCCCTTACAGAGTCACTAAAACATTCCTAATACACATCCTTATATAATGAACATTAATTAACCAATTACATACTTATCTAAACAATCCTATTATCAATTACTATATTTCTTAAATATAATACATTGCAACCCACAGGACTTAATCGGGAATGCAACTGGAAAAGTTTTATTTAGAGTAGATATGTTTTAATGTATTAAATAGAAATAGTATTTATTTAATGCATCCAAATTCCACATCACTGTCTCTCCACCTATAATAACTGATTTTTTGAGATTACATTTTGAATCAGAGGCTATATTAAAAGAATGAAAAACATCCAGAACTGTAGCTAATATTGCTGACAGAATAGTAGTTAACAAGGCACAATCATTGGCAAAGGTGAGAAAAGTATCACATGAACTATACAACCTCAATTGATGTTCTAACACTTCCCTCACCTGCCAGGTGTTATGTGTGTGTGTTTGTGTGTGTGTGTGTGTATATATATATATATATATATATATATATATATATATATATATATATCAGTTTAAAAGTGGTTATTAATTCTGAGATCTTCATCCTGTAGTCTTGGTTTTGATCTCCACAGCCTATTCCCATATTGTGGAAATGACACTCCTTTTAATCAGTCTGCATTTCTGGATTGCTTCTGAAAAGAAGCTGGTTAACCTAATGTGTTTTCCTGGTTAAAAAAAAAAACAGTTCCATTTCAATACACATCAAGAAACATTTGATTGGAGAAAGTAGATTTCTACTTCTAACCTTTTAGCAGAATAACTGCAGTAATTTGTCGTCAGCTGTTCCACTATGAAATACCACTAACAGACAATAAGATTTTTTTGTCTGTTAAACTAATATCTGGTTTCATTTTAATCCAGTATTTTCTGTCAATACTTTGTATACACCATCAGTTAAATGATATATGTTTTAATGGATTTAAAATACAAATACTTGTGTATTACATTAGATGCATGGAACATGTATCTGTAACTGTCTGTTTGTCTATCTAGCTATAGCCATGACTGAATAGTGAATTGTTGACAGAGATCCTGTACAACCATGTAAATGGCTGTATAGAGGCTGCCATGCCTACTAAAGGTAAAGCCAAAACAAACTGTAAAATCAAACCACACTAGTGGAATCCTAACATTAATAGGGTATATAACAAAAGGAAAAAGTCATTGCTAAAAATCAGAAAGAGCAATTCCCATAATGATAGGAACTCTCTAATGAAACTAAACAGAAATCTAAGAGAACTAATTAAGTGCAACAAGGCTAATTATAAGGTCAAGGTAGCCTCAGAGTCTAAAGACAACCACAAACCCTTCTACAACTATGTTCAAAACCTCAAAGACAGCATACATCACTGTGCTGAACTGGTGGTCAGTGATGCCACCTTCACTGAGCAGAGTGACATAGCAAATGTATTGGCTGACAAATTCAGCTCAAACTTCACTCCTATCACTCCTCTGCCTCCCAAATGAACTTTCCTACTATCATACCCTCCCAACTATTTACATGAAGCAAGTTTTGGTAATGCTCACTAAAGCCAAAAACATAGCCTCAATGGGTCCCAACAATGTCCTGAGATGCCTCCTAAATAGGTTCATAGGTTCATAGGTTCAAACTAGGCTATCTGCCCTAGGGCATTTATAAGCCTAGCCAGAGTGTGTTTGGCTTTTGCCACCCATTTTAAATGAATTTTGCTATGCCCTTTTTTGAGGTTAGTATACTGTGCCTCTGTCTAACAGTGACACAGAAGTGATACCCGGGTTAAACCTATCTCCCATCCACTCATTAAGATTCCTCTTGAAGAGAGTCAATGAGGGACTCTGCCTAACCTGGAATGGGATTTTATTCTAGAGTGAAGGGAGCCTCTGGGTTATGAATCTGTCCCTCCAGCATGTCCTATTTATTTCAGTGCTGAGGTTCAAGTCTCTCGAGCGCGTAGCTCGATGGGATTTGGATTTTCTGAGGTGCAGCATGTCCATTAATTCCGGGTTGGACATGGCTTTATAGGTCAGGCACAGATTGCCTCTGAGCAGGTGGTATGCCACTGAGTAGAGCTGGAGTTTCTTTAACCAGGCAGCATATGGCATCTGTTTGAGCCCTTTGATCCTCTTGGTGAGGTACTTTTGGGGTCTTTCCAGTTGCTGCAGGTGTCTGGTAAGGTACATCCCAAAAGGGGCATTGTACTAAATTATGGTCTTGATGAGGGATGACTAAAGAGGCATGATGACCTCCCCTGATCTAGATGTGAATCCCTTCATGATTAGGTGGGCTATATAAAATGTTTTTCTGACCACTTTGGCCATGTGGTTGTCAAATGAGAGATTGCTATCAACTTGGGTCCCCAGGTCCCTAATTACTTCTTCCAGATTAATGGATTACCACCTATGTGGTAATTTGTGGGCACTTTGTTTTGCCAAAGGGATGACTATACACTTTTGGCATTTAGCTTGAGGCCATGGCTCTGGCACCAGTTGTCTGTTTCTATGAGGCCCTTTTGTAGGATGCTTGTGTCAGCTGGAGAGTCGATTATGGTGCCCAGTTTGCAGTCATCTGCGAACTTGGTCAGCCACAGTCCTTCCATGTTGGCCTGTACCTCCGAGAAATATATACCGAACAAGAGAGGTCCCAGGACTGAGCCTTGTGGGATGCCACTTGTAACTGGTTTGGAGTCTGACATGGCTCCAGCAATTCTAACCATGTGGGTTCTGTCCTTGAGCCAGTTTGCAACCCATCTAGTGACATAGGGGTTTATATTTAAGCTGGTGAGCTTATCTATAATGCCCGAGTGGGGTATTGTATCGAAGGCTTTTGCAAGGTCCAGGTAGGCTGTGTGGACAGCCTTCCCCTCGTCAATGGCCTTGGTGATTGTTTCAGAGAAATCAACCTGGTTTAAGAGGCAGGATCTGCCCTTAACATAGCTGAACTGGGTAGGATCCAGTGTCTGTAGGTCCCCAATATCTTTATTTATGAGGTGCATGATGATCCTTTCCATAGCTTTGCAGACCAAGCTAGTCAGGCTTATGGGGCGATAGTTTCCAGGATCCGCTGAGGCACCACCTTTGTGGAGAGGGACCACTGTTGCTGTACACCACTCTTTGGGTACATATCCTGTAGTAAGGCTGAGATTGAACAGTAGTTTTATGTTTGGGTTTAGTTCTTCTTGGAGTTCATGTAGGACGCATCCTGGGACACCGTCTGGTCCCATTGATGCTGTGTTTTTTGCTTTGGAGAGGGCGGCTCTTACCTGAGCATCTGAGATGTCAGGGGCAGCATTCTGCTGGGATAGATATTTGCCCTTTTGGTGGGGAAGGGGGGGAGAAGTTTGCGCTGAACCTGTCAGCTAGGATGTTGGCAATGTCTGTGGGTTCGGTGTATTTTTTGTCATTTTGGACTAATTCTGAGCATATCTGGGAATTCCCACCCAGGTTCTTAACATAACTAAAGAAAGCCTTGTGATTATCCTTAGTGTCCTGTGCAATTTTTCTCTCGAAGCTGGCCTTAGACGATTTTATGAGTGCCCGTAGTTTTTGCTAATACTGATCAGAGATGCCTTCCCTTTTGGGATTTTGCCCTATCATGTAGTAGCTTCCTCCTTCAATTGTATAGTTTGTTTATGGCTGGGGTCCACCAGACAGGACACCTAACTTTGGAGGATTGGGTCTTGGTTTTATTTGGGATTGCATGATCCATGCATTCCTGAAGGTGTTCATAGAATGCGTTTATAAAGGATTCTGCGGTCTGGGCCATATTTTCCACAGGCCCAGGGGCTTTAAAGGATTCCACCTCGGTTTTGAGGAGTGTGAAATTTGCTTTAGAGAAGTTTTTCACTGTGGTTTTCTGGGCAGGGGCTGGGGTCAGGATGTGAATATCTAGTGAGATTAGTTTATGGTCTGATCTTACCAGTGAGGGATACACTTCTGGTCTGGAGCATAGAGTCCCCATGTTGGTGATGATCAGGTCCAGTATGTTTTCCCCTCTTGTGGGAGTGGCAACAAGTTGTTCCATAGCATTTGAGTTTATAAATTCTAGGAACCTTCAGGCTAGGGTGTTGGAGCTAGAGTAATGCTCCCAGTCTATGTTAGGGTAGTTGAAGTCACCCAATATAATGGTGTTTGGAGATACCTTCATATTTTCCAGTGTTCTTAGGAAGGCTGAGTGGGGTTCCTGGGTTTGGGAGGGTGGTCTGTAGCAGGCTATAAACTGGAAGGCAGTTTTACCCACTGTTAGTTGCACATGGATAGTCTGTGATGCTTCGTGCTGTGCCACCAACCTGGAGGTGTGGGTATCTTTGATGAATATTGATACTCCCCCTCCTTTTGTGGTTCGGTCCAAGTTTTGGGGCAGAAAAACATCATATGAGGTATAACCTGGTAGTGCTGGGGTGCTCTCGGGAGCCTTGAATCAGGTTTCTGTTACTGCACAGATATCAATTTTCTCCATGCTAAGGAGAGTTTTGAGTGCGTACATCTTGAGGTTTAGACTTCTGGCGGTGAGTATCATTACTCTTAGTTTCTTATCCCTTGTGATACCTATGGAGGTGGTTTTGTCTTTTGAGCCTTGCCTAAAAAAGGCACTATGGGGGTGGCAAGAGCCTTTGCCAATATCCGAAAGCCCAGGGGTGACAGGTGCAAGTCGTCCCTAGTGAAGCATCGTGGCTCATCGAGCATGTCATCCCAGGCAGACAGGCATTGGATCCCCTTTGAATGACACCAATACTTAAGCCAACTGTTGAAATTGATCATCTTGTCTTCATATTGTGGCATCATTCTTGGTGAGGGTAAGATGCTACTCAAGGTCAGGGTCATACCGGCCTGGGCTACATGCTCAGAGAGCTCCTCTATGTCTCTTTTCATGTAGTCCATGGAGGTACGTCTCAGGTCATTCACACCAGCATGGACAATGACTCAGTCATATTTGTACTTGCCTTGGAGTGACCTGAGTGCTTGTGTTATGTGGCGGATCCCAGCGCCCGACAGGCAGCTCACCATGACCTTCTCCTTGTTCAGCCTGGTGAGCGGGACGTCAGTGTGCCTGACGATAGAGTCACCTATTACAAGTGTATCAGGTGTGTTGTTTAGCCTTAAGGGCTGTGACTGTTCGGCACACTGGCTTTGTGAGCTATGTGTTGCATGTGTTTTGTTTTGGGGTAGCAGTTGCTTGGGTGTCTGCTTTGGAGGTCTCTGCTGCTTAGGCAGATTTTTATTTAGAGCCTCCGAGTATGTTTTTGTGTGTTTATGTGTTTGGTTTGCTGTCATGGTAGGTCTATGTGAGACTGGAATTGTGGTGAGTGTGGTTTCCTTCTCCTCCTGACTGGTATGCCAGTACTGAGTTGAGAGAGCTTAGCCTCCAGTTTGGCTATATGGTTGCATCTCTCACAATTTTTTGGGAGGAGGAGAGGGTAGTCTGTGTACATGAGGCAGTTGTAACATTGCCTCAAGATTCCCAGATTCACCAGCTGGACCAGAGAGGAGATTGACAACTGACCTTTGGACATGCTAGAATAGTATTGGGAAATCCTTTATAATTGAAAAATGGGCCACTGGGGAACAAAGTACTCAAGGGGAGTTTGTGAGGGTGTAGTGCTTTTAATTTTTTAGTGCTGACTTATATAATTGCTTTAGTGAGCAAGTGCCAGGCTTTAGACTGGGAATAGGGTGTTTATTATGAGAACTAGATCAGTTCTAAGGGAAAAAGTGAAGAGCAGACTTTGTGGAGCTGAGAATGGTTTAAACCCAATTAAGCGGCGCTGCCCAATGCTGCGTTATGCGCAAAATCTCACAAAGCCACACTAAAGCGGATTTTATAGAGGGGGACTTGAAAGAGCTAGAAATTGGCCCAAAATGGCCAATAGACTACCAGATTCTTGTGCTGGGAACACACCTCCAGGGATAGATAGGCTGCTCCAAGCTCCCCACTGCCACTGGTGAACAAAGAAGCCTCCCTTTATCCAAGAAAGGAAATGGGCAACACAGGAACTTTCCAAAAGTCCAGACTACAGCAAAGCCTGTATTTGGACTACTCTGGTTCAGGAAAGACGGAAAACAAGGAAAAAATTTTTTTTTGCAACAAACAGCAGGAAAATGCAATAAATATGTAACACAGGCTAGCACACTTGAGTGTGTAGCCTCAACAGGTAAATGCAACAAACAGGACAAACTTTAAAAGTGCAGGTGCAAAAACAACTTTAAACAGATTAAAACAGTTCAAGAAGCAGAAATACTTGCAGTTTAGCTAGATTGGACAGTCGCCCAGGTAGTAGCAGGAAAACAAACACTTTTATCAGGTTAGCAGTCACTCTTTTAGCCTCTCTGCTGCTAGCACCACTCTGCAGGACCACAAGGAGCTTGGCTGAGTAGTAACAAGTGCAAAAACCATGCCAAAGTGGGTTTTATACAGGGGGACTTGAAAGAGCTAGAAATTTGCCAAAAACGGCCAATAGACTACCAGATTCTTGTGCTGGGAACACTCCTCCAGGGATAGATAGGCTGCTCCAAGCTCCCCACTGCCACTGGTGAACAAAGAAGCCTCCCTTTATCCAAGAAAGGAAATGGGCAACACAGGAACTTTCCAAAAGTCCAGAATACAGCAAAGCCTGTATTTGGACTACTCTAGGTCAAGAAAGATGGGAAACAAGGATCATTTTTTTTTTTTTTTGTAACAAACAGCAGAAAAATGCAATAAATATGTAACACAGGCTAGCGCACTTGAGTGTGTAGCCTCAACAGGTAAATGCAACAAACTTTAAATTACAAGCTCAAAAGCACGCTAAAGCTGCCTTTAAAGCAGGGGTTTAGAAACAGATAGGAAATGGCCCAAAACAGCCAATAAGCTACAGGTCACTGGGCAGGAACCACTCATCAAGGGACAGATAGGCTGCTCAGAGCTCCCCACTCTCACTGGTAAACAAAGAAGCTTCCTCCTATCCAAATAAGGATATGGGCAACACAGGAACTATGACACAGCCCAGAGATCAGCAATACCTGAAGACTGGACTATTCTAGTTCAGTAAAGGCGGGAAACAAGGATTTTTTTTTTTTTACAAAGTAGCAGAAATTAGGTACAGAACCACAATAAATGCTTTAATTCAGCTAGCGCTCTTGAGTGTGCAGCCTACCAGTTAAACTAAGCAAAAACAAACTTTAAAAGTGCAAAAAATCTCAGAAATACAGGCAGGAATGCAATAAAACAACTTTGCAGAGCTTATTTAGTTAAAGAAACAGAGAAGTCTATATATATACAGAAAAGCAGCTAAAACACACAAACACTTCAGATGCAGTGCAACCTAGAGTACTAGAGTTGTAGCAATATTAAGACAACTACAGTTATAATAAATGCTCTGAAATATACTCTATATTTCCAAAATGTTTGAGAAGCACAGTCAGAACACAAGGACGTTCAAGCAAAAAAAAAAAAAAAAAAAAAAAAGTTTTTTTTTGTTTTTTGAAAGGGAAAAAGGAGAAACAGAAGGCCTTATCAAATGTTCTCAATGTACTAGGTAGAATGAGCTAATGACACTAGACTGGGAGGAGTGACACAGATCAGATTTACAGTAGGGGAGTGCAACTGCAAGTGGAAACAATAGCCTACAGCCAGTAGCACTAGAGAAAGCCACAAACAGATAAAGATTTGTAAAGATACAGAATGCTTTTAACTGCAGACAAATCAGTTACTTGTGCAGATTAGTTAATAGCAATAAAATACACTCAAAGACTAAAAAGCAGACAATAAAAGTGCTATATATTAATTGTTAAAAACAATAATCTGTAGAAATAATCGAAAAAAACAGGATACTTACATATCTCAGCTAACAGCTGCGGTCAACAACTCTTATCCACTCTGCTCATTGTGTATAGCATGAAACATGACCTATCAGGACCACTTAAGTAATTTTCAACTACAGCCTTAATACAAGCTTTGTGCCATGAGAATGGAGGACTGAAATGGTTTATCCTACTTCACAAGTGTAGACCATCAACAGACAACAGAAAATACAGCCCTATTAGTCTGACTAGTCTAACATGCATAGTCATAGAATGAATTATTATGGAAATAATCAACAAAGACAATAGACAGCCTTCAGACATTAGACACAACCCAGTATGGCTTTGTCAAGGGAAGGTCATGCCTACTAAACCTGGTAGACTTTTTTAAGAAGGTCTCCAAGGCAACAGATGAAGGGAAAATGGTACATACCGACTACCTGAACCTGACTAAGATGTTTGATACAATACTGCAGTCAGGTAGAGTTGACAAACTCACTGAACTGGGCATAAACCCATATATAATTCACTGACTTGCCAGCTGATTCATAGACAGGTCCTAGGAAGTTAGGACCGGTCACCAGCAGGGTACCTCAAGACTCCATGCTGGGGCTACTTATGTTTGACTTCTACTTTTCAGAGGTAAAGGCTAATGTCAAGGGCCTTTGGCTGACCAAGTTCAGAGAAGGCTGCAAGTTGGAAATTATTATAGATTCCCCCATGACACAAAACATCTGATAAAATGATCTAACACGGACAAATGATTGGTGCCAAAGTCACGGATTAAAACTCAATTTCAAGAAATGGATCATAATGACTTTTGGTAAAAGTGAGAACCAGGCTAATTACTCCATCAATAAAACACCCATAAGAATTGACTTGGTAGTTAGCAATCTGGGAACCTATGTAGACAGTAATTTAGCCTTTGACCAGCATGTGGCGAAGGTAGTAAGAAAATCATTCTGTGTTGCTCAACTTATCAGCAAGGGCATGGTATCCAGGTCCAAAAAAAGTCTACTTTATTTGGCCCTTATCAAACCCGCCATTGAGTATAATGCCCCCTTTCGGACCTATGTGACCAGACATATAAAAAATGTTGGAATCCAACAAAGGTTCCTTATCAGTAGAATCCAAGGTATAAACTCATTGTCATTTACAAATCGCCTTAAAGCCCTGTTTCTAAACTCAGTCTCCTACAGGTTATCAAAACACAATCTATGCCTGGCATACAAGGCATTCTCAGAGCCAGCTCTAGTGGACCCTTTGCATATCCACAAAATGAACAGCATCAGAACCACTAGATCTAAGGATTTGCATTTTGCTTGCAACATAAATAAGGCATGTTAGTGAGACAGATATGTGTCTTAGAGGATTCCATGGTCTTGAACAGGCCCCCCCCATCTGTTTAAAGCACAGGCCATCCTTAAGACTATATAACCTTAACCAATGGATGGGAAATCAGAAATTCACCCAGGATCTGGACTGTATGTCTTTGATAGACAGAGGCAGACAGTAATGTTGAAACTAACATACCACTCACATAACCTCTAGAAACATCTTACTTAACATACCCTCTCCTAATAAATATCCATGATATATAAGGACACAACTGGGTTGGGTTGCACAACTAGGCTTTTAAGGCCTTGGTGGTCATTAGCCTAGCATACACCTACGAACCTATGAACTTATAATACTATCCACTATACTAACAAGGATGATTGATTGGTGGCAGTGTGCACCATGAGTACAGCAAAGGGTACAGGTCTGGAGATGTATCAGTAGCACTTCTTAGAAAACAGTGTGAGAGTTTGTGTATGAGGAAATAGTTTGGTTAGATATCTGATATTGCTGGTAAGTTTGCATTATTTCATTGATTAATACCCTTTTTGTGTCCAATGATAGATTTTATAACCAGAAAAAGAAAGTGTCAGTGGGGACTGCTGTGGCTCCAGCCTCTGCTAATGCTGTTTTAGAGTTGTGTAAATTTACTTGGTTAAATCATGTCTTTATAAAGCTATTATATAGCTGATTTGTTTTTATTTGGAATGGAAAAGCATATATATGGGTAACTTCCTACATGACTTCAACTCAAGTACAGATTTTGTGAGGTTAAGTGTCAGTCACAAGAGTATCAAAGTTAAATTATTTGACATATAGCATAATGGAGATGGGAAATTCAATTTTTAATAGTAAACTGCATTTTACTAAACTGTATACAGTGCATTGGAAATGTAACATGATTAAAGGGCAATTTATTAAAGCATCACAGATGGAGTTCAATTCAAGATAGAAGTCATAATATACACATTAGCATTGCGTGTTCTGTTAATATCTTTATGCTTAACATTGATTAAAATATTTGTGATAGTAACACGTTTAAACTTACTTAAACCTAATTGTTGCCAGGTTTAAATATAATCTGATTAAAGTTCTCTGGGACTTTTATACTGCCTTTTAAGACTTCATAAAAACCTCTAATAAGATATATATATATATATATATATATATATATATATATATATATATATATACATACATACACACACACACACACACACACACACACACACACACACACATACATTTTAGCTAAGAAGGTGCACACTAGATATGCAGTTCCGATCAGTGATCTTAATTGTCTTTGCATTAAGAGCTATTAGAAATGTTAAGGCTTTTCACTTGAAAACTGGAGTTAAACAATGTTATAATATCATCGTACAACCATCTAACAATGTTAGCTATCACAGATGGACTATAAGAAAGTATGTTCAATGTTTTTCATGCATCGGTATAACTGGTATATCAGATGGGTCTATATCAGCATCTCGAATGCTGAAAATATCAAATTTGATTTTGTCGCATCAAGAATGCCGAAAGGGCAGAACATCGAATGGGTAAACGGAAATCTCCATAAGGGAAGATTTCCATTTACCTCAATGTAGTGCGGTCTCGGAGTTGTTATATTTAAGTAGCGGTGGGTGTGGGAGGTGCATCCCCCTATGTGGGGGGTGCAGGGGGGCTTGCCCCCCTGCCTACACCCTTTAGTATTTTTTGGGTGGGGGGGTTTATCAGCATTTAAAAATGTAATAGGTCGATCATTTCAGTTCGACATTTAGTGATTCGACCTATTACATTTTCGAAATGCTGATATAGACCTTATCAGATTATTACATGTTTACTATTTTTGATTTTATATTAAGAAGTCTTTTCTTCATTTTTGTTGCTATCTCTAAATTACATATAGTACTGCATAAACTGTACTAAAAGTTTTCTCATTCTATTGCCTTTCGATTTGAATAAAATAATGTAAAATGTTAAGTTAATATAGAAAAAATCTATTAATATTCTTTTATTACCACTTTATTAGAAACAGTGATGGCAGTGCAGGAGAACATATCACTTAAAAATAATAATAATAAATAGGTAGTTTACTATCTTCTGCTTATTATCATTGTGATAATTGAATTTAAGATCTTATGAAACAGGCAAATCAATATGACCAATGTGATTTATAGTTACATACAATTTAGTTATATATCTGAACATTCAAATACATCTAAGTTCCATTTTAATTATAAATTCATTGATAGCTATACATTCTTACCATAAACTTAAAAATTAGAGGATATTGTTTTGATCTGTTTCAGATGTGAATCTTAACAATGTAGATAGTTATGATAAATGTTAAAATGCCTGAACTTAAGACATTCTATAAATAACAAATAGCTTAAATAAGAATAAGTAGGAAAGGTATGATATGAAATTCGTATCCTAGCTTTATTAATAATTAAAGTAGTATTGTGACTTAGAAACTATAAGAGAAGGAAAGCAAGAAGTAAAGTAAATGGATGTGCATTTGAGAAGTTAAAAGTAAAAATAAACTAAGAAGAAAAATAAAAGGAGGATTTAAATAAAAGTGAATACTTACTGGTAATATAACAATATAATAAAAAAAATCAAGTAATACTTTTGTATTTATTTATAAAATTCATTTTTCTTATCCTCAAAGGCTCCTGGTTTGTCTTTCTCTTTTTCTTTAGTTTCATCAACTTAGTTTATTTTTCAGTCATTGATTCAGATTGCAAGGTAGTTTGATTTAATTTTATTTTACCAAGAACTTTTCAAATACCATTTTCTTAGTTTTACTACTCAATTTTTATTAGTTAATTTTTTTTGTGAGACTTTAATTATTTTTTCCTGAGACTTTATACATTATTTAAACACATCTACACAGTTACTTATTTAAATCAACTAATTTAAAAACTTAATTTATATTAATGGAGACCTAATTATGTACAATAATGTTATATAACTTTATCTCATCAATGCATATGTAATATGTGGAGCTTTTCTCCCTGAGCACTCCTAGACTCAGTGGACTATCCTGGAAAACAAATGCAAATAAATAAAAATAAATTAACAAATCAAATTATCTTCTCAGTTTATTAATTTATTTTTCTACCTTTAATTTTTTTATGGTTATCACTTCTTTCCTTAAATATTAATTGTCATAACATTTAGTCCTGAAGCCAACAGTGTCAGAAACATGCTAAATAAAAATTGGAATTTATTATTGGACAACAGGGAAATAATGGGCAAACAAAGCACAAGCCCCAAAACTATATTCAGGAAAGGGAAGAACTTGAAAAACTTACTGGAGGTTAGGAGACCCACCACAATTAAAAATCCTGGAATGTTTAAATGTCTTAGCTGCCCATATTGCAAATAGATGCAGGTAGGATAAAGTGTAGAATTTAATGGCATAGTTTTGAAAAAACAGTGATAAATATAATTACCAATCCAAAATGGTAGTTTATCTTGCTTTATGCCAACTATGTCCTTCCTTCTATGTAGGAAAGACAGAATCCAAACTAGAAGATAGGATTTACGAACATATGTACAACATTTAAAAAAAAAACAGAAACTGCACTACCTAGACATGTAAGCACAAACCCTAACAATAGTTTCAAATTCTGGGTAAGAGAACAAGTTTACACTGACCCAAGGGGTGGACCCCTAACAGTAATTCTTGAACAGTTAGAATTACTGTGGCAAATCTGCTTGAATGCATATATTACCCCAGGATTGAATGACGTGCTGAATTCATTGCATGCTAAAATTGAAAAACTTGAGGAGGTAAACATTCTAAAATATGTTTTGAAATATGTTTTAATATATGTGTTTTATAACATGTTTTTCTAAATAATATTTTACATAGGTTAAATAATTGAGACTTTTTACAATGTTTTTATACCTATTTAGCAATGAAAAATGATTTTGGATGGTATTGTAGTGATGTTCCTTTAAGAGCTTGCTACTGAATAGTCAAATGGGAGAACTGGAAGGGGTATTTAAAACTCTAATTTGTACTTTTTTATCTGAAGAAGTTCAAGTTAAAGTACTGGATGAAAAGCACTTTATTTTATCCATCAAATACACTTATTTCATCTGGAGTCTTCTTTTATTTGCCTGAACCAGTTGCCAGTGTTTCATTTTTGAAAAATTGGGTTGAGTTAAAACATAGCCTTATATATAGGGATACAGACTATCTTTGATTCTCACTTTCTTCACACAACTTTATGCTACTCAAACTAAAACTGATAAATTATTCTTTACTCATAATTATATTAGTACATTAAATCATCACTTTAAAATCATCTCTTGTCCATTACCAGACCATAATTCTTTAATTTTAAACCTCTCCAGTAACTTTAAAACTTTTTCAATTATTAATAGAATTTCATCTTATTTTAATTGGGTTGAAAGACTAAACATAATGGTTTAACTCTGAAGTAGAATTATTTCTAAAAATTAACAATACTGATAATTTAGTCATATTAATAACTTGGAATTCTTGTAAAGCTAAACTATATGGTATGTCTATCACATGGTGTAAAAATAAAATTATAATGATGAGGCAGAGACCTTTAAGAAATTCAAACCAAACTCAACACTCTAAATTTATCCTACCAGAAAGGAGATAAAGTTAAACTTATATCTCTTCAAAAGATTGTAAAGATATTTTCAACATAAAATATCTATTGCTATTGAAAAACATAAGTTTTCATCTTACTCTGTGTCACCTGAAGGAATGCATAATTTAATTAAAAGAGTTAAAAACATTCAAGATAAAAACATTTTGATGAAATAAGATCATCCAAATAGGGAAAAATTACTGCAGCTATTCAGGGTATCGTATCTTAATTTAATGCATATTATATGTTTTTAAATAATTTTAACAACATTTTTTTCTAAGTGGACTTTATTAGAAACTTGTTAAATAAGCCTCAAATTCCTAAATTAATTGAGAATTCCACAAAACTTACATAAAGCCATTTCTGTTTCAGAATAAAAAAAATAATTAAAGAACAATAATTTTTCAGGCCCTGGTAGTTTAATTACTAAACTATGTTAATTATTACCTATCGATATGTTCTTTTTTACACACTGTCTTGCTAGTAATTCAAAAAGCAACTAATTGTTCCTCCCTCAGAGAAATATTAATTTATCAACCGTATATTAAAGGAAGGCAAGGATTCTCTTATTTGCTCTTCTTACAGATGAATTCCTCTTTTTAAATCTTGATTATAAATTATTTTCATCTATCTGCATGGATTTAAAAATACATTTCCTTTATATTTATTGAAGATCAAATTACTTTCATTCTAAAAAGACAAACACAAGACAATATCAAAATATTACTAACTTAATTGGATATTACAAATGCTATAAGTATAGAAACTGTTTTATTAGCTTCTACATTGAAAATGCATTTGATTCTTTAGACTGGACTTATCTTTTTGAAGAACTTATGACTCTCCATATCAATTTGTTAATTTAATAAAACAGCTATAAAAGGATAATAAAACTTATGTTAAAATAGTTTAATTTATTTCTGATGATATTATAGTTAGAAAAAGGGCTAAACAAGATTGTCATATTTCCGCCTTTTATTTGCTTTAGCTATTGAAATAATAGCAATTAAAATTTGCTGTAATCTAATCAGTTAAATCATGGAATAAAAGTTGGTAGTGATTGTGAATCTAAATTAATGCTTTTTGTAAATTGCCTCATGTTAACTTAAAAAAATACATTAATCTCTTAAAGACATTTCTGATATCTTTTTCAATTATACTTTTTCAAATATAGCAAAATTTAATGATCTTAAATCTAAATGTATTCTTTTAAGTAAACATTCTGACGCATCCATATTATCTCATCTTAACTTTGTTCAAGAATCTCAAGATCTTTTATACTTAGGAATTAATATCAAAAAGTCCTGTACTGAAATTAGAAATATAAATTATTCAGAGCCTCTAGATTTTACTTTCCAGTTAATCAGGCACTAGAATTACTTTCCAGCTAATCAGCTGTCATAGTAAATTCTTTCCTTCATTTGAGGATCAACTTCAGTAAATAAAAATGGTTATTTTACCCCAAATCTTATATATTCTTCAACTCACTCCCTTATACCCTGATACATTTTAGATGATTTAATAATATATTATTGAAATTTGTATATCTTAAAAAATGAGAATTTCTTATTCCTGCCATATTAGACCCTAGAGGTATAAAGTTGCCTGACCTTGAAACATATGCCAGAGCTTCTATTTGTAAACTTCTAGTTAATTGGCTAGATTCTAACAATTCATCTCTTTGGAAGACATTACATACTCAGTTATTTAATGATAAAAAAGGAAAATTTCATCCTTATATCATGAACTGACTGAGAATTTTCCATGACTGATACTCTGTAATTACATGCTATATAATAGTTCTTCTCCATCTCAATCCGGTTATGTAAACTCCATTTAAAATAATTTGAAAACTATTATTTTGGCTCAAGTAGATTTAAAACTGTGGTTTAATTTATTAATCTTTTTTTTCTACAAAAGGTCTCTTAGAAGGTGATCACTTTCATGAAATGCTTCAATGGAAAACTAAGGATTTGTATGGATGGTTTAATTGTTTTAATACTAAAATATTAGAATTCACTAAATACAATTTGGAAGGCTTTGATCTTGGTCCTAGTAATTGGGTGCTAATCGAAAATATTGCAAATTTTGCAAAAAATATTTTTGTTAAGCTATATTACATCAATACACCAATCCTCCCAAATTAATTATCTTAATATAATCATATAGAAACAGCACACACCCAATGTTATAATTTCTGATTTATATAAAATTCTTCTAGATAATAACATTTCTTTTAGTAGTTTGTTTCAGAACTTAATGTATTAGTCCTTCAATCTGTCAAAGGTACCTCTTCAGTCCAGTTCTGCTGAAGTTTTTCTTAGAGATGTCTTCACAGATCTTTTTACACCACTGATAATTTAGTAAAATTTGCTAAACAAATTAAAAAATGAATATTGAAGATGTAATCAAATCACTAATGTTAACTGACAACATATCATTTTTGATTGTTCTTTTCTGACAAGTTTTTGGGAGGATGGACTTTTTCTTTAAAGATTTATGGATCGATAAAATGATCTTAGACAAGGCTGTGTTGTTGTATAATTTCTCTTCTAGTGTTATTTTAAAGAAGGCTAATTTTTACCTGATTTGGAATATTTTAGCTGTGGCAAGAAAAACAAATCACTGTTGGAAGCATAAACCTTTATTTCAAGAATTTCTTTCACTTCTTAAGGAAGTTATACATAAAGATGTCATGATAAAAATGAGATTACCTTCAATGTCTCCATTCATCAATCCTTGGATTAAAGTATTTAATGTGTTGGTTCAATGAAATACATTTTTTTTTCAAACACTTATTAGGATTATATTGCTTTTACATATTTAGGTTCTGTTTTAACCAATATTTCCTCTCTCTGACATGCTTGCATATATTGTAAATAGTTTTGTTTAATTTATTTATTTTTTTACATTGGAAAATGTTATTAAGTTATCTGCTGTTTCTCCTAATTATATGGTGTCTTAATGAAAAAAAATCAGTAAAAAAACTCAGGTAAGTGCATTAGTGATGAGTCTTTGCTGTTGGAGGTTCACTTTAAAATGTGATATGTTTTAAAGACAGATATTATCCAAAAGCAGTTGTAATTAAGATGGCAGACAAAGTTCAAGTAGAAGAAGCAATAGATTTCTCTCTTTCTTGGGAAAGGGGTTACCAGAAAAATCAACAGCACTCAATGACAGATAATATACCAACATCATGGCTGTTCTTATGCATATAGACAATAAAAATATTAAGTAAATAATAAGTAATAATAAAAAATATATTTAAGGTAATGGGGAATAGTGTGAGATCCTATGGATTTATTTTTGTTAATATTAGGCAAACTAATTTAAAAAATGTGTTGCTGCATAATGGTAGCAAGCTATAGCCAACTAGGACCAATAAAGAGAAAGGTTCATAGCCTTAGTAGGTATTGTAAATATGTTGACACTGGTCTCTTCCTGTTCCTAAGTCATTATAATAGAACCTATGGGGTCAGTGGTCATTATAAGTGTTATTCTCAAGGTATGGTATATGTGGGTACACATCTATCCTGTGAAAGTTTTTATGTTAACAAGACTATCAGAAAACGTTCCCAAAGGATATGTGAACATGTATAAATGTTCCCATAGGATATGTCAACATGTGTATGTTTCAAGATAATGTCAATGCTTTATATAAGCACAGTACTGTGTGTCATAGTTTTAAAACATTTGTTTCTGTTGTTATGGATTACATTTTACATAATTTATGGAGGAGATTTTTAATAATTTCCTTGAGGTCAACGAACTGAGATGGTAGATTCTTTTAGCAGCAGACATGAGTTCTGGCTGAAATTAAGTCATTAATATTAAATATAATTTCAAGTAGTTAAACACTATATTATGACTTGGTTGTGTTTCTGTTATTAAGAGATGTGAACATAGCTGTTTAATTGATTTTTAACTTAGGTCATGAGATTTTATTCACCTCATGTGAGGTTTTTATAAACTGTTACTTGAAATGATTTTATTCAAACAGTTTTACAAAGTTTTGTGTTATTGTGGGATGAAAGCACTAAGCTGTTTAATACTTCAAGACATCTTTTTTTGTAAGTTTGCCCTAAAAGATGACTGAGTTGGTTGAAATTCTGGTGGGTCAATAATTATAACCTTGACCTATGGCTAGCAATGTAAACCATATATGGAAATGACAGTACCCTATTGGAAGTTCAAGAGTCAACAGTACGAGTCCCAAAACTATGCATAAGTAAGTGTGATTCTCCAAAAATACTAGCAAAGTGAAAAGTTGCTGTTGCACATTTAAAGTAATTTTTGTAAAGTAGGATGTCTCCGCAGCACCCCTTCTGGGACAGGCACATCATACCTCCACCACTTACATATAATATTGCTAAGATCACTTTACCTTACGCAATAGTACATTTTCCAAGATACATCAGTTCTGTGGTTAACATTTGTTTGCCATAATTACACTTAACTCTCCAATTACAAGAACCACACTTACAGTGAGTGCTCAAGGGAATCTGTGTGGGACCTGGAAATCTGGGTAGGACAAGTATCGCTTGTACCCCAAGGAACCAGTATCTGTGCTGAGAATTTTGACTATATAACCCCTTACACTACACATCATTTTGAGTCAGTGGTGAAATTCAAATCCTACCCATCTGTTACATTATTTGTAACAGTAGGCCAGGACTTAAAGTTTCTATTCATATTTAACTAACTATATACTGAAAAAATGATAAGGTAATTGAATTTTATTTTGCATAATGTTCTCCTCCCTTTTTTGAAGATGCATAATTCTGTCTATTCTTAAAGTAACATATCAAACCTGAGTTAGAAATGTAGCCACTCATAATACATTTTTCCGACAGTTTTGTCATGTCTACAGCTATCAAGGCTGTAGCTGCTACCCTTTAATGAGCACAGGTGATGTACTCAAAATGTTACATAAAAGACTAAGGACATAAATCATTTATAAAAATAACACTGTAATTTTTGTGGACATTTTCTGCCATCCATTCTTCTCAAATCTTTTTCTTTAAAATCTAAAGAAAGCAATAAATAATGGGGAACCAAGGCACAAATAAATACGGGCAATTTTAAATATTAAATATTACAATAATTCATGTAGAGGTTAACACACACATTTTCTGAACAATAAGAAGTATGAAATTCTATTGTCTGTCATTATTGACTGTAATCCTCAATGATGTGCTAGAAAATCAAACATTTTATGAGGGACGGGACAACAACATGAAAGAAAAATCATTGACATGTAAGAGGTGTGCTGCCATCTTTGGATATGACTGCTGATATGGATGCAATATCTGCCTTGAGTGGAATCATAATTTTAGTGAAGATGCTGGCCTGACTAAATTAGCTTTTCTGACTGTTAGTGCTTACTTGACTGTTGCTCTGTTTAATCATATACTGGGCAGGTGTATCAAGTACTACTGTAAGTATGTGGATTTTGGAAGAGGTGTATGTACATTGTAACCCTTTTGGTTATTTATAGCACATTTCACTGGGTAAAAAGGAGAAACAGGAGAGGCACAATTAACCTTATAGTTTTTCAGCTGCATTTTTTATCTGTAGGCAAATATGCCTAGCTGCTATTTGTTGCATTTGAAAGCACCATTGCTCTAATATCTGACACTGAAAAACAAAATAATTTCCTGTATGCACTGTTAGAATAATTCCTCCCTTAGCATTTTTTTGCAAAGAGCATAAATGCTGATGTTTTTGAAGTGATACATCATTGCATATAAAACTGACCAAAGCATTGCAAAAAAAAAAAAAAAAAAAAAAAAACATCACTGAAATGGTATGCAAAGAGTGTTTCCAGGCACTAATACCCAGACTGTTAGAAATGTTGCAGTGTTTAGTGTGTAATGACTGAAAGTAATATTATTTAAATTACATAGGATCTAAAGTTTCAGTTCACCTGATATACAACACAGTGGACATATCTCAGTTTAGAACCAATATCAGTACAGTCTTAATTCTTACATTGCTGTATGAATTGTTTTGCTTTGCAATTAATGAGGCAACATATTACATTTCACAAGCATAGCTGTTGTGTATACATATATATATATATATATATATATATATATATATATATATATATATATATATATGGTACTTTTTTCTTAGGACACTACTGATGATTATTAAGATGGCTGAATAAATATGACTTTATAGCTGCCCTGGATCTTAGTGTCATCATATAATTCACAATATGAATTTCTTCAGACTTTATCAGAAAACATTCTGAAAACAACAAAGCAGCTGTAGCCTATAGTCACACAGTATCTGTAGTTGTCTACATATATCCTTAACCATGATCACTGAAATAGCCACACAGCAGGATACAGGGAAGCTCTTAGCATGTTGCTTTCAGCATATTTCCCTTTAATTAACCATGAGTCATTTCAAAGTAGTGGGATTCTTTGCCATGAATCCTAAAACATCTTTGTGCATCCCATGGCTAACTAACAATCTTTATGGAGACCGTGATCAAACCAGTGCTCATTTCAAATGCTTCATTAAGCATTTAACTCTTATTTTAGTGCCTGTAACATTTGTAACATTTATGGCTTGACAACACACATGGCCATTCAGACTCCCTTTTCTGTTTTAAGAGTAATTGTTTTGTGTGTGTGTGTGTGTGTGTGTGTGTGTGTGTGTGTGTGTGTGTGTGTGTGTGTGTGTGTGTGTGTTTTTGTGTGTGCACACATGTGCACATCTCTTTGCCTGTGTGTGGGTTTTACAATCGTTCATAACATTAATAAAATGTAGAAAAAGATAAATGGTGTAATTGCAAAAGTATTTGTTTTGATATTTAAACCATTGATAGCCTGTAGCTATCAATGAAATAATATTTGGATTTGATAAGTGTGATTTGAATCTCAAGAAGCTCCAGGTTAGTTTCATGGGTAACTTGAAGAGAAGTGAATGTGTTTCTAACTAATACAGATACTCTTTGCAATTATCCAAGGACCTGAAGGTTTGGTAGACATTAAATCCCAGTACAGAGGGAGTGAAGCCATTGCATTAAAATGATGTCTGTATCAACACAAATGTAAATGTGCTTGAGTTGCAGGAAGCCCTCGGCTTATGTCATCTTTATATATAGGTTCCTAATATTGAGTATAGCCGCCACGATATAGTCTGAATTTAGTTTTATTTTACTTTGTTGTAATGTCTGGTAAAGGTACTTTGCCTAAAATACACTATGGGACAGAAAATGGTAGATAATATGCAGAAGCCTCAATATTAGAGTGGGAAATCATCAGCAGTAAAAAGGAAAATCTTATCTATCATCTCATCTCTGGCTGGCACATACTGGCTATTATTATTACATATATGGTGATGATTAGGTCTACTTTCAAATGCAGTGCAATTTAGGTATGGTGGTCACATTCCTGTAAATGGAGGACTCTGTGCTTTTAATATTTGGGAGTGCATGAGTGCTGGCATTTTGTGAAATAATGTTTATTACTACCCTGTGGTTTCAAGTGGTGTTGGTTATGGTTAATTTCAAGATTTTATAATTGAAGATAACTGATTGGGTTTCCCATTAATTAATGTCTATACTAATAAGAAACTTTATATAATAATGTTTATTTTAAATATCAGGGGAGAATCCAATTATAGGATTAGAAAGAACAAAGGGGTATTGGCTGGTTGAAACTTGGGTGTAATTTCTGACTCCTGTGTTTTGATTCAGACATTATAATTATAGTAATGTGTGGCTATATGGCTGAATGAGAATGATTATGGATTTTAAGTTACTTTGTCAATACGGTTGCACCAAAGGTTAATTGTAGCTTTGACTGATTAGAGGACTTGTATTATTAGTTTTTCTATGTTATTAGGACCAAATTCTTAAGTGAGAATTTACACTAGGGCCTTAAATATAGTATATTTCATAAATATAGATAATGTGCATATTTACTCTCTGTTCATGCTCCATTAGCTGTATTGTCAAGATAGTGTTATTAAATATAGGCTAAAAGGCAATGAAAGTCAGTTATGTGATGGAATGATTTTTTGTATTTCACCAAGGAGACAGTTTTTGAATTCTATTTCATGTAAAATCTATAGTCTTATAGTGTTGGAGATTTTATTTATGATGGGTTGTCTAATGGGTTTACTGTCAGTTTTTAAAGATTAGCCATTGAGCAAATAAATATTTTAATAGGTTTAAATTTGTTGGAATATAATTCAGGATTAGTAGCTAGTCATTGTCACTTGTTAACTTTAATTTAATGTTTTCTTATATGACTGTACTGGTGGAAAAGATGGACGATTGAGTTAAGCCAGGATTGCATATTTGTTTTAATCAGAGGTTAGCATGTTTTTTTTCTAAAATTGTATATATGATGCACAGAAACTAATGGATGTTAATATATTGGAACAGATGACTTAGCAGCCAAAATAAGGACTATTTTCACAAGGTAGTGGTTAACTGGGTAGAAGCATAGAAGCATAGAGGTCCTGCAGATGGTTGTAGGAAAACAATAGGTCAGATATTGGATTGCAAATCCATTGTCATGTGCTTTCCTCAGAAATATCTGCAGTACTATGTTTATGCTGCAGAGTGATTGAGGGAATTGCTGTGTTGCATACATTAAAAAAGCTGGCCATGAAAATTAACTAAGTCAGTGGAAGAAATTACCTTGTAGGCAAGTTTAGCAAAGTTCAGTAGAGAGGTAGTTTGGGGGGCACATAAGTGTGTGCATGTCTGTGGCAGTGTATGTGCATGACTGCAGAGGTATATATAGTCTAAGATGCTTCTTTGTGTGTGTGTGTGTGTGTGTGTGTGTGTGTGTGTGTGTGTGTGTGTGTGTGTGTGTGTGTGTGTGTGTGTGTGTGTGTGTGTGTGTGTGTGTGTGTGTGTGTGTGTGAATGCATATGCATAATTGTGTGTGTGTGTGTGTGTGTGTGTGTGTGTGTGTGTGTGTGTGTGTGTACCTAAATGCATATGCATAATTGTGTGTGTGTGTGTGTGTGTCTGTGTGAGAGTATATGGGAGAAGGCTTGTGCCAACATGATGCATAGGCTGCCAAAGGTAATTAACTCCACAAAGTCCGAAGGCTAAAGGCTTTTAGCACTGGTGGTAAAAGGAAGTGATTCAAAGGCATGCCAATTAGCTGATAATGAGCAGTTCCTAACTGATGTTAGACATGTCCCTGAATCACATTTCCCACGACTGCATAAATCAACCTACATACGGTACTCACTTTACACAACCACAGGGATGTTCTTCTGAATTTTTGTCTATGTTTTTTCATTTAATTTTGAGAACCAATAAAACAAGAACTGCTGCTGTTTTCATTTCTTAATTGTATGCAAACAAATCCCCATCATTATAATCAAAAAAGTAATTCACAACATTTATACCACTCAAGACAAAAAAAAGTCAAAATCAAGCATGCCATATGGCTAACTAAACCTACCAAACAAATTATGAATGCCAGGGACAAAATACAGAAAAAATGGTAAAAGTTTAAAAATCCCAATGATCCCTTACAATTCAGACAGATATGTAACCAAGCAAAGCACTTAATTATCACTGATAGGAAAGAATACTATCTAAACCTTAAAAAAAATACAAGCAAAACCCTAAGAAATTTTGGAACTCCATCTCATCTCTAATTATCCCTGGTGCTAATAACAATCCATGTCCATTCCCTGAGAAATCTGCCACTGAAGTAGCCACCCTTTTCAACTCAAATTTCATTGAGACCATAGCCAAACTCCCCACTACTTTGCCCCACACAAACTATAATACTAACTGTTCTCCACTCCCACTTCCTTTTGAGGAAACTAACTCCAGCGCATCTACCTTTTCTTTCTCCCCTATTTCCATCACCACCATAAACAAACTTCTCATTAAACTGAAAACTGTCTCTTCTGCTCCTGATAATTTACTCCCTGAATATTTCCAAATGTCAGTGAGATCCATTGCCTATCCTATCAGCATCCTTCTCAACAGATCTCTCCAACAGTTTGATTAAGTTAGGACAAGATGGTAATATGGTGTTCAAACCTTCTGATAAGGGTGGGAAATTAGTTGTACTAAATGTTGTTCAGTATTTGGACATGTGCTATGCACATTTAAAGAAAGATGAGGTATATGAAAAAATTGCATTATCTGATTATGTAGAAGCTCAAAGAAATTATGAGTATATTATAGACAAAGGTTACAGATTGCAATATTTTTCTTATAAAGATGTAAAAGAAAAATTTAGTCTGAATAATCCTAGAATGCCATGTTTTTATTGTTTACCCAAATTACATAAAAATGAGTTTCCACCACCTGACGTCCCATAGTTTCAGCTACTAATAGTTTTTTACATAATGTCTCTATTTTTCTTCATACATATCTAATTCCTTATGTATGTAAGTTACCTTCTTATACTAAAGATGTGTTTGCCCTCATTGATTTTATTAAGAATATAGTATGGGAAGACAACATGTATTTTGTTGTAATAGACGAGTAAGTCTGTATACAAGTATAAAACATGAGGATGGATTATTTGCTATTAAGCACTTTATGGGTGATAATTTAGTTACTAAATATATATTGGAATTGTTACATATGTGTTTGAGCAATAATATGTTTGAATTCAACGGAGATATTTATAAGCAGAAACAAGTTATGCAAATATTTTATGGGTTTATTTGAGAAGGAGTATATATATACTAACCCATTTTATGTTAAATATGTTTGTAAATATTTCCGTTACATTGATGATTTGTTGTTTATATGTAAAGGAGGTCAGGAAAATGTCAAACAATTTTTAGAAGAAATACATAATAATAGAATGAATATAAAATTTGATGGACTACAAGTTGGTATTACAGTCCATTATTTAGATATTACCCTGAAAGGTCATAATAATGAATTAATAGAATATCAATTACATAGGAAATTTCAGGGATCTGGGTCTGTGTTGTATGGAACAAGTTATCACCCACATGTTATACAGTCTATCCCTTATACTGAATTTCATAGGGTGAAGAGACTATGTAGTAACCCTAATATAAAGGAGAAAGAATATCTATTAAGTTATAATAAATTCAAAATTAGAGGTTACTGTGAGAGTGATTTAAAATATAGCTTGAAAAGAGTTAGAAATAAAAGCAAAAATAATGGTGATAGATATTGTAGTAGAAAAAGTAAAAATGGAGAACTTAAAGATATTCTATATTTCGTTTCAACTTTTTCTTTATTGTCTGAATATGTTAAGCGACAAGTAATTTTTAGTTGGAATTTACTCAAGAATGAAGTGGACTTTTTAAAAAATTACACTATTAGCTTTTCATATAAAAGAGGTAGAAATATTCAGGATTTTATAGTACACAGTCGTTTTAAGTTGTCTAACATGCAGATGTATAAGCAAGTAAAATATCAGGGTACAAGAAAATGTGGGAAATGCACTATTTGTAGTTATGTAGTACCACAGTTTAAAACTATTAATGGTATTTTGTTTGAAACTAAGGGCGTTTTTAATTGCAAGTCATCACAAGTTATTTATGGTATAGAATGTCCTTGTGGGAAGTTCTATATTGGAGAGACAAAAAGAACTTTGTCGTGTAGGATAAAAGAACATGTCAGAGACATAAAAAACAAAAAAGAAAGTAGTCCATTAGCTTTACATTTTTACAAATATCATAATGGCAAACCTGATAATTTAAAAGTTACAATACTGGATACTGTTTATAATGAATCATATTTTAGTGAACAGCATGTAAAACAAATACTAAGGAAAAAGGAATTATGCCTTATATTGAAATTTAATACATTAAGTCCTACTGGTCTTAACCATGATTGTTCATGGAAAAGTTTATTATAAATCTAGTAAGTTCATTTTTAAACAATGTATAGTATGTCTTTTAAATTAAATATGCATTTAGATTTTCTTATGTGTAATTGATGAATTTAATTGTTTAATTGATTGGGAGTGTCTTGTTAAATGTCTTGTTAAATGTATTTAAGGGTATGTGTTATGAGTGTTGAAGTTTTACTCTGTAAAGGCAAGTTTTAGAGAATATTCATCTGTATTTTACACTTGAGACTTGAAGTGGATTAAATATTTATCCAGACGTGCATTGGAGTTATTCTTTTGTGGTATTGCTCTATTACGTGTTTTGGACTTTCTTTGGTGGTCTATTAGATCTCTCCAAGAGGCCTATGTTCCTACTATATCGAAAAAAGCATGCATTCTCCCACTCAATAAAGGCAGGAACAACACAGATATATCCAACTTCAGACTCATCACTATTCTTTTTCCTATCTATAAAATTCTGGAGAAATGCAACCATCAACCAGCTTCTAGACTATCTACAACTCAACAAACTCCTCTTCCCAACTCAACATGGGTTTAGGCCTCGCCACAGCATTATCACTGTCCTCATTTCCTATCTGGATACAGTTAAGAAAGCTAGAAACATTGGTAACTCAAATCCCCAGTCAGTCCAATCTGCTCTCTTTCTTGACCTTTCAAAATCCTTTGATATGGTCTCCCACTCCCTTCCCCTCTGTAAACTCTCTAACCTCAGTATCTCCCCCCAAACTCTAAACTGTTTCACAAACTATCTAAAAGGTAGACAGCAATCCACTATATGGCTCAACTCTTTCTCCCCATTTCTTAACTCTCCTACAGGTGTCCCCCAAGGCTCCATTTTAGGACCTCTGCTATTCAGTATTTTTATAAATGACTTCCATACCAACCTTAAACATGGAATTGTTGTACAATATGTAGATGATTTAACCATTGTCTGCTGTGCTAACTCTACAGCAGAACGTTTGCAGTTGACCCAGAATGCCTTCACCACCACTGAAAACTGGATGGCTAATAATCATCTAGCTCTAAACCCAAACAAAACCAAATTGTTGTTATTTATCCCAAATAAAAACCTCTGTCAACAAGACAGATTTCACTATTCATTTCCAAACCAACTCTACCATAGAGGTTGTCTCCCACACAAATTTGGTAGGAGTCATCCTTGATAAAACCTGACATCTGGCCTCCACATCCACAATAACATCAAAAAACAAACCATAAGCTTTGAAGGTGTGACGGGCAGGAAAGAGGTAGCTGGGAACATGTTTTTGGAAGTGTGATGAGCTGGCAGACTTTTGGGATTCCCTGCAGACCACTCTATTGGAGTGCTGGGTGAGTGGAATGGACAGATTGGGGATTTGATTTTTTTTTTTGAGTTATGCTACAGAATTGGAATTGCCTAAACATGGTGGCTGCCAAAAAAGCGATTACTAGAATATAGAAATCAAAGTCTAGTCCAACTTTACTAGAAGTAGTGAATATAGTAACAGAGGTAAAACAACTGGAATTGGGATCTTTCGAAAAGGGAAGGAGCAAACTGCATAGGAAAAAATGGGAATTGTGGAAACATTATATGCAGGGCAGGAATGAGGTTTATGAGGCAGGATTTGAATGAGTTATATGATGCTAAACTGACATTGACTGGATGGTTTATAAGTGATGTATAATGTTTATAACTAGTTGTTTCAATGGTGTTTGTGATGTAAACTGTTTGCAACTAAAGTGATATAATTTTGTATGTTTTTCAGTTATATAAATATAAGATTGCCTTTGTCATATATGTAACTTTAATAAAGATGTTTAAAAAAACTATAAGCTAGGCACCCTTTATCGACAAAAATAAATCTCAACTTCACAACTAAATGTACACTTGCCATAACCTTTCTCTTACCCTCATTCCTCTATGATGCTCCTCTCCTCACCAATATCGACTCAACCCTAAAAACCAAGCTTGAAGCTTATTACAATACCAGGTTTGCAACCAACACAAAACACTCCTCGCATCACTGCATTGCCTTAAAAACACTTAACTGGCTCAACCTTCCACATCACTTAACCTACATACAGTTCATCACAGCTCACAAAATCATTTAGAAACCTTGAGACTCCCCCCCCTCTCTCTTTTCCATCCTAACCCTCTACCACCCAAATAGACCACTTAGATCTGAAAATCATCTTCTTCTCCAAGTAGATAAACCTACACTTCCTGCTGGCAAAATGTTTTATTTCTTCTCAATTGCCAAGCTTTGGAACTCTCTCCCATCAGCTGTTACTACTCTAACTTACAGCCTCACCTCTTCAAACTTTCTTTTTCACTAGTCAGATCTTACTTTATCTTCCACTGTACTGTCCACCTGCACCGTTCTGTCCATCTACACCTCTCTCTCTCTCCTTATAATCTTAAAACACCTCTGAATGCAATACTATATTATATTTCCACAGTATAGTACCTTTAAAATACAATAATTTAATCACTAGACTAGTCTGTGATGTTTATCAATAGAAATCTAAACATATTATGCATTTGCAGCCTTTCAATTATTGTATATTACTGTCTGTTTTTATGATCATTGCTTGTACATTGTACTGATTTATATTTCATGTATTACTTTACATTTTATGTACTGTTGTGTTTGTGGAGCTTTTCTTCCCAGACCTCCAGTGAAGATGGGTTCACTTGGCCTAGTGGACTTTCCCGGTAAACAAATGCCGATAGATAGATAGATAAATAAATAAATAAATAAATAAATAAATAATGTGTGTCCCCCATATCATTTGAAATTTCTGCCTTTGTATAATATTCAGAAAATACATTTCTGGCAAAACATATAATGTCAAACAATGGGTTCTTCGACCAGCTTTCTACAACAAATCTTCTCAACTAATTTTTATACTATTAACATTCAATTTAAGTAGTATCATTCACCCTTTTTGCTTCCTTTGTTGAAGTATTCTGCATTTTCAGCTTTCTTTTCCTTTTTAACCCTGTCCCCAGTAGATTCCACCTCTTCCTTACCTATCACCACACTGCCTTCATCAGTCCCATCAGACTGTAACACACCAAACTATTACTGACAAGAGCTATTCTGCCATGACTTTGCTCTTCTGTAGATTCTTGTCTTAATTCTGCTTCATTACTAACATTTTCCCCATCATAATAACATCATGGGTATATACCTCCTGGCCTTTAAAGTCATTCTTCACTATTAAGCTGCTCTACATTATCCTCTAGCTGCTCTACATTATCCTCTTCTTGATTAAGGTTGAGTTTCAACAGTGCAGTCAAACCAATCAAGCAGATGATGCAGAGGGATTAAAGATCTGTTAATGAGCAGTTTCCTGTAGTCCCGTGATCTAAGATTTGATTCCCTCAGCCTCAATTGTCTGACTGTGTGATTCTGAGAAAGTTACTTAACCAGACAGTTCTTCCAGATAGAATTGGAAAAGGTCCATGAAAATCAATGTCAAGCAAGAGTGAGGTAAAGGGGCCACTGTCTTGGGTGAAAACTGTTAGGAGGTACAATTGAGAGGCAGGCTGACATCTAACCTTTTTTTCTGCACCAAAATGCCGGTGCAGATAGACAACTGTGGCATCTTTTTTTTTTTTTTCTTCACTTGAAGAGCTTGGTGCTGCAGTTTGTCTGGACTACTGTAACCCTTCCTTCCTTCCTTCAATAGTCATTCATGGAAGAATCCATGGATTTGGGCTTGGGGAATGGATTTGGTGGGTTGTGCTTGGCTGCAATACTGCAAGAGGCCTATATGTTTCCTACAGTAATCCAAAGAAGTCGTTTTTGTTTTGTTTTTTTCTCTTCACTTGAAGAGCTGGGTGGGGTGTGAATTTAGTGAGTCATGACAATTGGTTTTCTACTGTAATTTGAAGACTTTCTTTTTTTATTTTGTTGTTGAGAGCTTGGGGACATGGATTTGGAGGGGCATAGTTGGCTGCATTACTGTAGGAATCCATTTGACTTCCTACAGCAATCAAAGATGTTTTTGTTTTTTTAGTTGTGTGTTGAGGGCTGAGGGAGTATGGGTTGGTTTGTTACTGTAGGAAGTCATTTTTTTTTCTTGTGTGCACTAGTTTGGGGTACCAGGAATAATTGAGCAAGCTAATCCTCTGATCAGTACTGTACCCCAGTCAACAAACAAACCATGTTTCCTTCTTCTTAATGTTCCCTGGAAAGTAATCAGTTATGCCCTGTTTCCCCATACTGGAGCAATACCATATAGTACATGCATTGACTATATGAATCTCCATAGAAATAACATAAATTAGGCTCCATCCAATAATGCAAAGTATCCCTCTTTCCATTAATCATTACCACATTTGGTGACTGCCATCTTTTCATTTTTACATGCAAAACAGCCTACACCTCCTAAGCCTCATGTTTTAAGTTCCTTTCCGCCAACAACTTCTTTACTTGTAGATTTTTTTTGGAACTTTGTGTCAGTTTATTCATTGAAAAAAACAGACTGATGCAAAGTTCCAAAAAAATATATAAGCTCTTATTTACTTATTTCATCTCAAATGAACTGCACAGTCAGTTTTTCTGTGTTAAGTCTACCCTCAGCAGTGCTTCTGCAGGTCTTTGGAATTTCACCTTGAAATGCCTGCATTAGTAGTGCTGGCATATAAGGAAGCTGTTTCTACTCCATAGCAGCCCAAAGAGTTGTATGCGTTACTCTGTTACTTTCAAGTTTTACAAAAGTGTACTACAACAGGGGCATGGCCAAGGATAAGATTTGAATAGCAGAACTTTCTGCCAGCTCTGTCTTATCATATCTTTTATGACAGCAATTTTTAATTATAACTAACTAAAAAACATTTTTTTATATATTTGGTATCATTTAATAGTCTACTTAGTATTAAAATCTTTTTAAATTTTTTTTAAAACTTTTCCTGTCAAAATACAAGAGACAAGTTTCTGGCATCTGACTTCAACATGAGCTTTACAAAATCTTCTCATCAGGACTCAGCATTAAAAAAAGAATTTCAAACTCTTATAACTACTATTAAGGAATTATCAACAAAAATTGACTGAATGGACATGAAGATTGATAATTTTAAAGAAACCACTTCACAACAAATGGAAACATTACATCAAGACCTTAAGCAACAGAAGAAACAAATTACTGGTATTGAAACATCATTAAACAGCATGGATAGTAGAATACAACAAAATGAACATAATTTATAATTTCTTTTAAAGCAAAATTCCCTGCTTCAAACAAAAATAGATGATCTAGAGAATACATCACGAAGAAATAACACCAGGATCTTTGGGCTACCAGACAATCTGGAAGAAAATAATATGGAGAAATGTTTAACCTCATGGCTATCTGAAAATTTACAACTGCCTGAAGTACTTTGTTTTGGTACAGAAAGAGCCCATAGGTCCTTCTCTACATCTAAAAATACCAAAGTAATTCCACAAAATCTGTCATAGTCAAATTCTTATCAACACATGATAAAGAAATTGTTTTGAAGACTGCCTGGTCTAGGTCACCAATCAAATCCAAAGATAACATCATACATTTTGATAATGACTATGCTTCATTTGTCATAACTAAAAGGAAACAATTCTTACCATAGCTTAAGGAACACTCTGTTTATATTTTTTTCTAACATAAAATAACTGACCACGGAGCTGCCAGGGCAAAAAAGACTCTTGTCACAACTACAATAGCATGTAGAAATCCATAAAAATAAAACAAAAGTTCTAAAAACTCCGGTTTATTAAACGATGGTAAGCGTTTTCACTTAGGAGCTTCTTCAGACCAAAAAGTGCATGAAAAACAGACAACTATATATGGAAAGCAGGACAATCAATACCAATCAATCAATTAGCTGACATTAAAGCTATATACCTAAATCAAACCTATAATTTACATATCTAAAAACAGCAAACATATATAATAAAACTATACAAAAACATGAATTCAATGTATCCATGTCACTATAATATAATTCTTAACACTAGGGATGTTGTGTCCATAAAACTTCATAAATCTTTAAAACATATTAAAACAACAACTAAACTCTTTATTTATGCAGCCTCCTCCTTTTTAAAATGGGCTTGATAGATGCCCTCTGTTTTAAGCCTTTACCCCTGTCTGTTTTTAAAATAATGATCCAGCATGTTTCCCTATATTCAGTATATGTTCTAAGATCTCCCTCCCTTATACTCGGTTCAATTGCCTCCACAACCCTAAATCTAAAGATGTGATGTACTCCTTGCTCAGTGACATGTTTAGACAGGGCATTATTGGGGAGGTTCTTCTTTATATTATACAAGTGTTCCCTCAAAAGGAGGAGAATTATATATTGCTAGTAGGTTTGTTAATCTGAGTAATTAATGTCATTCAAATTAGGAGTTTATAACTCCAGGAGGGTTTTAGAGGGTTTTATTGTTAGAAGATTCTGTTATACATTTTTGATAATATTCTTTCTGATGTTCAGTAGAACATGTATAGTGGAAAGTTATTTAAATATTTTTTAACTTTAAATATCTTTTCTATGCTTCACACACTATAAATTGCTGTATTCCCTTCATCTTTCTAGTACCATCTCATAGACAAAAAATTAATAAAAGCTTTAACCAGCATGTATTGCAACCCAAAAAACTTACAACATGACAACCTTACATTGTATTTCTCTTAACATTAATGGTCTAAATAACCCCAACAAGAGAAGGTCTTTGAATAAATATATCCAGTTACATAACTCACAATTTTTCTGCAAGAAACTCATTTGATAGAAGACGACATTTCCAAATTAGAATCTAAGTCTTTTTCAATCCTTATTAGTTCTGAACACTCTAAAAAAAGAGGTGTTGCAGTACTTTGGAATAATAAATGACCACAACCTAAAATAATAGACTTACACAAAGATAATAAAGGTATGCTAGCTTCTATTGTCATAGAGTTTAATAACTTAATATTCACTTAAATAAATATGTACTGGATTCCTGGCTTTGGACAGAACTCAGCACAACAACATATAGATCATATTATCCAGTTTTCTTAGGGCAATATTATATTAGCTGGCAATTTTAATTGCATTTTTAATAGTTCAGACTCTACTTCTAAAGGTAAGAAAAGAGTTTCGGGTTCAGTCAGATTACTAAAAGAGTTTTCAAATTCCTTTTTATTAAAAGGAAAATTTTATTGAAAGCTACGCTGACCCAAAATCATTATTCAATACATTTTTCTCACACAGCCATAACACATTCTCAAAAATAGACAGAGTTTTTATCTCTAATAGTTTAGCAGATTCTTTAAGTAATGTAAAAGTTATTACGTGTCCCTTTTCTGATCACAGTTCTATAATCTTTGATATATATATTTATTAATGTCTCAATGTTCAGATAAAATGGATTCCAGCATATATCACTAAATTAACAGATTTTAACATCTTCATATAAGCAGGAGTTCATAGTTTTATAGAATTTAATGCCAACAATAATACATCTGAAATTTTTATCTGGGGTGCAATGAAGGCATATTTATAAAGCAGAATAATTTATTGATGCAAAAAAAAAAAAAGACTTTCATGGGATAAAGATTTAAAAGAGATACAAACTAAACTTGATATTTTGAATCTTGAGTTATCAAAAAATCAACAAGAAAAATCCAAAATGGAAGAATTAAAATCTTTAAATAAGAAGTATCTTGAGATATTAAACCATAAAACTATGATTAGTCTCGAGAAATTAAAATGTATTAATTTTTCAATAAATCCCAGATCTTTGAATATTTTAGCCAATAAAGCAAAACGATTGATCAAATTCAATCACATTAAAGAAATATATTCACCACAAAAGAAAAAATGGTATCTGATTTACATAACATATTAATTGAATTTAGAGAATTTTTTCTTAAACTAACCCAATCTCCTGCACTAACAAATCCAAAGAAAGATATTCAAGATTTTATCAATAAAAACTCTACAAAAGATTAACAGAAGAACAAATTAAATTACTAGACTGGCAAATTACATTAAAAGACATCCAAGAACAAATTAATACACTTAAACATAACAAAGCACCTGGTAATGACGGCATTATTCCAGAAATCTACAAAATTCTGCCAAATAAAGCACTAACTTTGTTACTTTCAGTCTACAATACTATACAAAATAAAAATACCATCCCTCCGTCATGTAAATATGCATTTATTTCCACCATTCTAAAGCCTGAAAAAGACCATACAAAATGTAATTCATATAGACCTATATCGTTATTAAAATGTTTATGTCTATATATGCAAAGAGGCTTAAAGATTTTCTTCCTAACTTAGTAGACAAGGACCAAAAAGGTTTCAAAATAAATAGAAATCATATGATAACATTAAAAGAATAATAACCTTAATTGAGTCAACTAAAAATTTAAAAAATAACCTAACTATAGTTAGTTTAGATATAAATTATGTTTTGACACAGTTAATTTGGATTACCTATTTATTCTTCTACAGGAACTCAACTTTCAAATAATTTTATAAATCTTATTACCCATTTATATAATGGTGCTCAAGGTTATCTTAAAATTGGTTCTAATATTTCTCAGTTCATATCTATTACTAAAGGGACTAAACAACGATGTCCTTTATCCCCTCTTTTATTTACTTTAGTTATGGAGCCTTGGGCAAATTTGATTAGAGATAATAGTAATATTAAAGGTTTTGATGTGAGTCTTAATAAAACTTCAAAGATTCAAATGTTTGCAGATGACACACTGATTACTTTGGGAGGTAAGAATCCAACATTACAATTATTTAATGATATAGATTATTTCCAAAAAAAATCACGTCTAAAATTTAATCACACTAAAACACAAATCTTATCTCATTCAAAAAATATAATATTCAAAATGAATTTGAAAAATATATACTGCAGTCCCAACAAATAAAATATTTAATTATAATTATTACTAATAATATAAAAGAAATTCAAAATCTGAACATTGATAAAAGTATAACAGAGATAGATAACTTAATACACAAATGATCTCAAATAAAATACTCAATAGAGGAGAAATTATCAGTTATAAAGATGATACTTCTACCAAAAATCTTATACATAATTCAATCTATTTCTATTCCTCCACCTTATACAATAATTAAAAAGATTAATACTATGATTAAAAAATTTCTTTGGTACCCAATTAAACCCAGGATCACTTTATCATATCATATGTACAGTTGGGATAATGGAGGTATTGCATTACCAAATTTAGAAATATATTCAATATCGTCAGTAATTAAAACAATTTCATATCTTATAGATAGCAAATATTCAGCAAAATGGAAAGAATTTATCATATCCCTATCACAAAACGTAAATAACAATAATGGCTTCCTATCCCTATCACAAAACTTAAATAACAATAATGACTTCTTTAAGGTAAATTTAGTAAATAACACATTTATATGGAGGCTAAAGGAATTATTTTCTTTTTGCCCTACCCAAATTTTTAAATCAAATTATATTATGATAACTTTAAAATCCTTTCTAAATTTTATTTTTAGATTTCAGTCTTAGGAAAGTTGGTTATTCCTTAATTTCCCCATAGCATACACACAGGGGATTATTTTCTCCACCGATTTTTATAAAATGTCAATATTTAAATAAAAACATCTGATTTCTTGGCATCAAATGTTGAAAAACAATGAATTGCAATCCATTAATACTTTATTGGAAGAGAATGACCTGGATTCAACACTATGGCTTGACTTACAAGAAGCTAGAAATTATATCAAAAATAAACTTGATTTAATACCTTCGTCATTTAAAAATTTAATTCCCAAATTTATTCGGTATTTGATTGTTTTTACTCAACAGAACAATTCAACTAAAATTAGCCTGTCACATATATCTAAAATTATTAAATCAGACTTGGATATATTCCCAGATACTTTTTGGAAATTTTTCTCTGACAATAATTGTAACCCTTCATATAAAGATAAATTAAATATTCTTCAGTCAGCAGGTAAAACTACTTCATCACTTAAATGGAGAATATTTACTTGGAGATTTTTAAATAGATCATTCATCACTCCATATAACATAAATAAGATGTTTAAAGAAAATATACTTTGTTGGAGATGTATGAAGGTATAGAATGCTAATTTGGCATATATTTTCTATGACTGTTTATACATGAAAAAATTTTTATACACAAAAGAAATATACCTGAAAAGGGTGGCTGTTTCAAATGTGGGAGATGCTCTCAATGTCCTAATATACTTAATGTGGACAAGTTATTTATCAAAGGCTATGGGACTATCTTACCTTGCAAAAATATTCTTGTTACTCCAGAGGTATTATTTATATACCAAAGTGTGACTCGTGAGGGGTTCTATGTAGGAAAAACTAAGATATCTTTGAAGCAAAGGGTATATGAGCATATGTATGACATCAGATGTAAAAATGAAAAAATGCTTTGTATAAACATCTTAGTCTTTTCCCCTCACATGCTTTTTAATTTTGTGCCATTGAGCATGTTGATCTGGGTCTTCGGGGGGGGGGGGGGGCTCTGATGAGTACCTGAAATTTCTTGAGCTCAAATGGCAAATTAAGCTTAATGTCTGCCAGTTTCCTGGATTTAATGAGAAGATCACTATAAGTTCATTGTTGAAGCTTAAATCATTATATTTTATATAAAAATGCTGTAACACAACTTAATTGTTTTAATATTGCAGTTCCTAATGTTTTTAAAAGGGGTTGATATTTAAACCATTTTATTGTATTGTTTAAAAATTATATATGCATATGTTGATTATTCTTCACAAGGGGGAGTTATATCATTTAATTGTTTGATGTACTGCTGGGGAGGGTATTTAAACTTGATTTTTTAGACACATGGTATTCTGATGAAGTCTAGTTTTTTATGAAAGTACTAAATTAAAGTGTTTTTTTCAGTACTTCGTCCTGGTGTGTCATTTCTGGACTACCCTTGTTCTACTTTGGTAGTTACAATAAATCCCTACAAGGCCAAAAATCAGGAACAGCTTTTAATTATTGCTCTTATAAACTTAGAAAGTTGCTAGAATAAGGGGTTTGTATTAGCCTGCATTTCCTGAAGGATATGAACTGTGAAACTCAAACACATAACACAGGCACATAGGTCACTCCAGAACAAGTACAAGTATGACGCTGTCATTGTACATGTTGGTGTGAATGATCTAAGACGTGCCTCCCTGGACTACATGAAAAGAGACATTGAGGAGCTCTCTGATCATGTAGCCCAAGCTGGTATGACCCTGACCTTGAGTTGCATACTACCTTCACCTAGCATGATACCACAATACAAAGACAAAATGATCAATTCAACAATTGGCTAAGCTTCTGGTGTCATTCTAAGGGGATCCAGTGTCTGTCTGCCTGGGATGACATGATAGACAAGCCTCGCTGTTTAGCCAGAGATGGTTTGCACCTGTCACCCCTAGGCTTTTGAATACTGGCCAAGGCTCTTGCCATCCCCATAGTGCCTTTTTTAGGCAAGGCTCATAGGGCAAACCAACCACCATAACCAGCACAGGTAACCAAAAACTAAGGGTAATGCTACTCAACACCAGAAGTCTCAACCTCAAAATGCACGCACTCAAGGCACTCTTCAGTAGGGAGAAAATCGATGTTTGTGCAGTGACGGAAACCTGGTTCAAGGCTCCAGAGAGCACCCCAGCACTATCAGGTTACAATTCATATAATACCTTCCGGCCTCAATTACCAGATCACAGTACAAAGGGAGGAGGTGTATCCATATTCATCAAGGATACCCACATCTCCAGGTTAGTGGCGCAGCATGATGCCCCAGAGATCATCCATGTGCAACTATCAGCAGGCAAAACCACATTTCAAGTCATAGCCTGTTATAGATCACCCACCATGTCCCAAGATGCTCACTCAGCATTCCTTGAGGTATTGGAAAATATAAAGGTCCTACCCAACACTATAATTGTGGGTGATTTCAACTACCCTGGTATAGATTGAGAGAACTACCAAAGTTCTAATGTCTATGCCCAGTGGTTCATAGAATTTATAAATTCAAATGCCCTTGAACAACTGGTATGTTCTCCCACTAGAGGGGACAACATATTGGATTTAGTCATCAGAAATATGACCGGCCATTGTACCACACCCATTATCACTCCCTCTCTGGTCAGATCAGACCACAAACTGATAACCCTGGACGTCCTCACCCCACCACCTCCCCCAGTCAAAGAAACCATCGTAAAAAACCTTTCCAAAGCAAACTTCAAACTACTTGTGTCATAAGTGGAAAGCTTCACTATTTCCTTGCAGAAGGATAATGATATCCAGGATGCAGAATCCTACACCAAGGCACTTTATATACATCTTCAGGATTGCATGAACCATGCTGTCCCAAATAAAACCAAGACTCCTTCCTCAATCAAGAAGAAACCAGTCTGGTAGACCTCGGCCATAAGCAAACTATTCAATAAAAGGAGGAGACTTGTACAAAAAAAGGCCAAATCTCAAGTAGAAAAATCATCCCAGATCAGCATTAGTAAGAAACTGAGGGCCCTCATCAAGTCAACTAAAGCCAATTTCGAAAAGAAATTTGCCAAGGATGCAAAGGATAACCATAAGGCATTCTATGGTTACGTCAAAAACCTAAATGGTAATGCTCAGGTCTGTTCTGAGCTAGTACAAAATGGAACAAAATACACTGACCCCAATGACATTGCCAACATCTTGGCTGATAGGTTCAGTGCAAATCCCCCCACCACCACCACCACCACCTACAGGGCCTATTACTATTCCAGGGGATTATGTAACTCCGATTATTACTGATACATTGGTTAATAAGGCTCTATCTAAAGCTAGAAACACTGCCTCCATGGGACCAGGTGGTGTCCCAGGCTGTGTCATACCCGAGCTCCAAAATGAATTAACCCTGCATCCGAATATCCTGTTCAGTCTCAGCCTCTCGACAGAATATGTGCCCATAGAATGGTGCACAGCAATGGTGGTTCCGCTGCACAAGAGTGGGCCCACAACCAACCCTGGGAACTACTGACCAATAAGCCTGACCAGTCTGATCTGTAAGGCAATGGAGCAAATCATTATGGAACTCATAAATGGAGAGATTGGGAACCTCCAAACAGTTGACCCTACACAGTTCGGCTTCATCAAGAGCAGATCATGCCTCCTGAATCTGGTGGACTTCTTTGAGACAGTTACTAAGGCTATAGATAAGGGAAAGGAGGTACACACAGGTTACCTTGACCTTGCTAAAGCATTTGACACCATTCCCCATTTGGATATTATTGATAAACTCACCAACCTGGGCATAAACCCATACATCACAAGATGGATCGCAAACTGGCTCTCAGACAGATCCCACAAAGTAAGAGTAGCAGGATCTATGTCTGAATCCAGACCAGTAACGAGTGGTGTGCCTCAAGGCTCTGTCCTGGGGCCCCTCCTGTTTGGCATATACTTCTCAGAAGTACAGGCAAGCACTGAAGGGCTGTGGCTGACCAAGTTTGCAGACAACTGCAAACTGGGTGCTATAATAGAGTCTCCGGCCGACATGGATATCCTCCAGAAGGGCCTTAATGAGACTGATGCATGGTGTCAAAGCCATGGTCTCAAGCTAAATGCTAAAAAATGCGTAGTAATCACCTTTGGAAAAAACAGAGTACCTGTGAACTACCACATAGGAGGTAACCCCCTGAAATCTGAAGAAGTAATAAGGGATCTAGGGACCCAAGTAGATAGTCAACTTTTCTTTGATAGCCATATTGCCAAGGTGGTTAGAAAATCCTTCTATGTGACCCATCTGATCACGAAAGGGTTCGCATCAAGATCCAAGAATGTAGTGGTGCTCCTCTACTCTTCCCTCATCAGACCCATTATTGAGTACAATGCACCAATTGGAATGTACCTGGCTAGGCATCTCCAGCAGCTGAAGAGACCACAGAGGTACCTCACTAAGAGGATTACTGGCCTCAAACAGTTGCCCTATGCAGCACGATTGAAAAAAACTAAGGCTTTTCTCTGTTGCATACCGCCTTCTCAGAGGCGACCTCTGTCTAACATACAGAGCCATGTCCAACCCAGAACTGTTGAACATGCTCCATCTTAGCAAAACAAAATCTACTTGAGCTACACACTCTAGGGATATAAATCTCAGCACAACAATGAATAGAACATGCTGGAGGGATAGATTGCCTTCGCAAAGATTTCCCTTGCTATGGAACAAGATCCCAATCTACATAAGACAGAGCCCCTCACTATCACTCTTCAAGAGGAACCTTGACGAGTGGATGGGTAACAGAAAGTTCAGACCAGGGATCATACGAACAGCTCTACTAGATAGGGGCCAAGGGTACTAGCTGCTAGATCTAGGGCCTAGGGAGCTAACCAAAGGGGCGGTGAATACCGCACAACGTGGCTGGGCTAATATATGCCTTCAGGCAGATAGCCCAGTACCTACCTATGAACCTATGTCATTGTTTAGGGACTTCAGTCCTTAGTGATTTGCCACAAAACACAAATTTTGTGAGAAACAGACTAAAAATAAAAGGCAAAATGGGGGCATTCAAGAGGTATGCTTGTGATCATTTCTGTTAAAATATGTGAGCCTTTATATATATATATATATATGTGTGTGTGTGTGTGTGTGTGTGTGTGTGTGTGTGTGTGTATATATATATATATATATATATATATATATATATATATATATATATATATAATGCATATTCTGGCTTTTTAAGATATAGATAAAATAATATAAAATGAGCTTTTGAAATGAGATATAATACACTCCATGGCATTGTAACTTACATTTGCTAGAAAGATGGGTCCATAATTCCTGGAATTTCATAAAGAATCTCCTTTATGAAGTGTCATAATGATCACCATTTTCTATGCCTCAGGAACATATCTGATAAAGTTTACCTATGAGCCATTAACAACCTTTTTTTTCATCTCACTGTTTATTAAAAATTAAATACTGAAAATGCTGAGCCAAAAAAACTAAAAAACAAATTTAAAAATAGATTTTTATTTGCAGGGGTTGAACCCCCCACATGCTCCACAGTTACACCACAGTAAAGAAAGGGGCAAAAATGCCCCCACATGCTCCACAGTCACACCACAGTAAAGAAAGGGGCAAAAATGAAAAGTCCCCTAACAGCTCACAACATTACAACACAATGGGGTAAAACTAGCCATGACATTACATTCTTATACTTCAGCCACTCAAGCAGCAGTGCAGCAAACACCTGTAACTATACTATCCTGTAGCTGTGCTCACACTGGGCAGCTTTTGGAGAGGTTCTGAATGCACTGTGTTTGGCACTGTTCATTAAGCTATGTTATCAAGGTCCATAGTTGTCAAAGGAAAAATATACCTTAAAAATTATCAAAACATGGTAGGTTCAGGTTAAGGCACTTTAATCTTGCAGCAAGGAGACAAAAACGTGCTAATACAGAGTTTGTCTAACCAGAAACAGGAAATGCATTCATTTTTATAGGTTATCAAATTAATCCTGTCCTACCATGCTGACGTAACAAATTACCATCTTTTGGTCATCATCTGCTGACCATCTTTCCCATGATTTTCTGCTGATTTAAACAATTTTTATGTGAAACATCCTGAGGAAAACAACATGGCCTTGGTTACTTTCAGTTAGATACTTGTTATGTTACATTCAAGATACTATAGCTAAATCGAACACAATGCTAGCAGTTCATTTCTCTAATAAGCCTTTGTCTAACTTATCTCTAAACTACTGCAGCTGCAGAGGTTCCCATCCTCTGAACAAGACTGTCTGTCTGGAATCATTACATTTATTCAATGGTATATCGTCTATTCATATGCTTCTGACCTAGCAGATTAACACCTGCTTCTCAAGTACATTTCCACAAGGCAAAAACAAGAATATTGCTGTGCTAGCAGTTACTAGGTCAGAGGGCAACTTGCAAGTTTCAGTAAGCATGCTGCAGTTTCAATAAGGCATATTTTGGTCTCATATGAAACTCAATTTATATAAATCACAGTGCATAAGAAATAGAATGAAAAGCATATTAAAAACATTTGATTATTAATTTGTCATTAAGCATACACATATTAATACATATTTTTCTAACATCTCCCTCCTGTTAATACTTTTTATTCTATTTTCAAAAAAGATAAACAGTTTGCTTCTTTTTGTAACCTCTTCCATTTAGGATTTGCAGTTAAGAAAGTCATTTAGTTTAAACTTTTATGAAAGCGTCTCACATTCTAGCAACTCTTCAAATTCAGTACTTTGATACATAGTTTCAGATACGGATATATCTATGAATTCCTTAATTAATTTCTTCATGCAGGGGATTCCGCAACAAATGCAAGCTCCTATTAGGAGTAAACCTACCCCAATAGCAATCAGTATGTTCATAAAGATGGAGCCCCACCCCCCCAAAGGCATTCTGAAAAAACTCTGTCAGAGGGTTTGGGCCTGGTTTGGTCATGGCCGACACTTGCTAAATCACCTCGAGATGGTCGTTTATCTCATGCTGGTGGTCAGGAATGAATGCACAGCACTCTTCTTTGATTAAAGTGCAAGTTCCGCCTCTCGCCGCTAGGGTGAAGTCAACAGCCATTCGGTTTTGAAGCACTACAGTTCTCATGGCATTCAGTTCATCAGTTATCAGTTTGAGGACAGAAAAAGTTGCAGTACTCATTATTTCAAGAAGTTTAGACAGTTTTCGCAGTTCCCATATTGATTTGACTCCGCCATACATGGGTGATATACCTGCCCAGGATATAACAGCATCGCTCAAGTCCATGTGCACAAGTTTGGTTCCCACATTACGATGGTCTTTCCACCCTGCTTTGATTCGTCCCACTGGATTCTCTGGTTTCTTAACAGTCTTTTTGGTTACGTCTTGAGTATTTCGAATACTCCCTTGAGGCAAAGCTGCAGTGTGTCAGATGGCCGGAACCAGGTATCCCAAAAAACAACTGCCAGACCAATTCTCAGGTAACCATTTATATGCCTTTTTCCCACATACAAAATAACAGATCTCTACTTTTGTCATTACTTTGTTATGAAATGACTGCCCTGCATGAAACATTTTCCTATCTATCACTGATAACTGTTTGAAAAGTACAGGATTGTGCTGTACTTGATCAAGAGTTTTATGCATAGATTTCAAAAATGAGTCATAATCTGTACTACAAGATCCGCTCAAATCATTTGGTTTTCTATAACATTTGTACTGTACAGTAACATTACATTTACTCCACCCAACTTGGATGGAGTCATTTTTATAAAAGCATACAATTCCTTTTTGTGTCACAGGCAAATACAATGCTACCTTATCTTGTGCTTTAATAGCAACTGTATCAAAAACCAGATTTTCCCAGGTCTCATTGACCCCTAGGGGGATAGCAGTCATTAACAAACCCCTGTATGCTGTTGGTATGGCTGTACAGACCCAGCAGTTTGAAACATTGAAAGTCTCTGCATATACACGTGTAATTGCCTGATAAGTGTTAAAGTTCGGATGCCATTCTATGTTTGGTTTATTACGTCTAATCAGTTTAACCTTTGTAGCTCGAAAAAAGTATGGCCACAGCAAAAAGAACAGTGTGATCAATATTGCAACAAAAACAATCGTACAAGTTTTTTTGAAATTGCTCAGTGTCTCTACTCACTCTGTATCTGGCCATTTTGTTCTTGTTGTGCGACAGTAACAAAGTTTTTGTCCAGTTCAAAGTTTTTAACCAGTTTACAGTGTGTCAAATGGATCCAAGAAGCTCATTCCGCAATTTTGACTGCAGTGGGTGTTGACAGCAGTACCTGGTATGGACCTTCCCACTTCGGAGAGCTCCAATTCTTTCGTTTCGTAATCTTCACCCAGACCCAAGTGCCTGGGGCTACTGGTGCTTCCAATTTCGGTTGCTCTTTATCTGAAACAGAATTTAACTGCAAAAGTTTGTTATTCAAAAATCTCCTCATATATCCTGCAAGTGAACTGTCAGCCTCCTGCTCTGTAGACATGAGAGGTTTCCACTGAGGTGTATAATGTGCCCTCCCAAAATAAGTTTCAAAAGGAGTTAATCCCTTTACATTTGGAACAGTTCTCATACTCAACAGTGCTAAAGGCAAACAGTGCACCCAATTTTTCTGTGTTTCTTCTATCAATTTCCTAAGTCTATTCTTCAGTACCCCATTATGTCGCTCTACTAGCCCTGCAGATTGGGGGTGATACGCACAGTGATTCTTTAACGATATTCCGAAGTAACGACTAAGTTGTTGGATTGTTTGGTTCATGAAATGTGTCCCGTTATCACTATAAATCTTTTCCGGTATCCCAAATCTGGGTATAATTTCTTTAACAAGGACGTTTGCAACCGTAGCTGCATCTGGGTTTTTAGTTGGAAATGCTTCTACCCATTTGGAAAACATGTCTATAATAACTAGGCAGTATTTCTTATTCTCACATTTATTCAATTCTATGAAGTCCATACAAATAGTATGGAACGGATATGGTGGTGTTGGAAAATTCCCTCGCTTAGGCTTCAATGCCCCTTGTGCATGATGCTTGTTACAAACATGGCATACGGCACAAAATTTTTTTGTATAGTTTGTAAACCCATAGGTTGTAAACACTCGATTCACTAACTGTACCATCCCCCCTGTTGAGACATGGCTCTGCCCATGGCTCAACAATGCTGCATATCTAAATAAATTAGATGGCAAAATCATTTTTTTTTTTTTGGAGATGTACAATCCCTTTTCAAGGATTGCTCCTCATTTTATCCACTTTTGTTTCTCAGGATTTGTAGTAAGTGTCTGCATTGTTTTTAACATTTCTAAATCTAAAGTCTCTGAGGGTTGTAATTCCTCACTCAAAAGAAAAGTTTCTGTGGTTGAAGCTGCCTGCTTTGCAGCTGTGTCAGCCATGCAAATAGCTACTTTCTTAGGTAACTGAATTGAATCTAACAAGTCTAGAATAAGTTGCGCATGATTAATCGGTTTACCAGTAGATGTTATCATTCCTCTATTTTTCCACTGTTGCGCAAAAACATATACAGTAGAAAAAGGATACTGGCTGTCAGTATAAATGTTCACTTTCTTACCTTTTGCTAAGGTACATGTCCTCGTTAAGGCAATCAATTCTGCTGCTTGTGCAGATAAGCTATGTGGCAAAGATTTTGCTTCTAAAGTTTCAGTATCAGAAATGACTGCATACCCCACTTGTTTCTGTCCTGTAGGAACCCTCCTGCACGAGCCATCCACATAGCATGTCACCTCGGCATCATCCAAGGGAACATCCGTAAGGTCTTGTCTAGGTAATGTCTTTTGCTGAATCTCCTGCAGGCAGCAGTGTGGTTTGCCATCTACAGGGGTCAGAAGCAAAGTTGATGGATTCAAAGTTGTGCTTCATTCAATTGTCATATGAGGTTGGCCCAACAGAATGGTCATACAGGAAAGATGCCTAGCTGGAGAAAGATATGCTACTTTTTCTTGCAGTAAAATAATTGCGACTGCATGAGGCACTCTCAATATGAGAGGGTGGAATAATACTACTGAGGCTGAAGCCTGCACTGCCATTGCAGCTGCAACTACTGCTTGTATACAGTGGGGCAAAGACCACGCCACTGGATCTAACTGTGATGAATAATAAGCTATGGGGCGTTGTTTGTTCCCACGTTGTTGTGTCAACACTGATGTCATATAACCTTGCTTACAATCCACAGTTTGAATAAACTGCTTGTTATAGTTTGGTAATCCTAAAACTAAGGATGATGCTATCAACTGTTTCAGCTTACAGAAAGCTGCTTCTGCTTCAGGTGTCCATTGTAATAAATTCTGTGCAGCCATCAGCTTTTTAAATACTAAATCAGCCAGTGGAGCAGATTCCAAAGCATAGTTTGGTATCCAACTTCGACAAAAATTAGTAGTTCCCAGGAAGGACATCATTTCCTTCTTGGTAGCTGGTTTGGGTGCTTGTAAAATCGCTGTTTTTTTTGTCTTCATCTAATATTATACCTTCTTTGGATATTACATATCCTAAGTATTTAACTTGTTTTCTCCAAAGCTGTAACTTGTCTTTGTTTACTTTGTGACCTTGAGTAGCTAAAAATTGTAACAAAGCTATCGTGTCTTCTTTGCATTCTTGCTGGGTGGGGGCTGCCAGCAGAATGTCGTCTACATAAAGTAGAATCTGACTACCTTTTGGTGGGATAAATCCCGCCAGGTTGCTTGCCATTTTTTGTGCAAATATCGTTGGACTTTTACAATACCCCTGTGGTAATCTGGTATATGTGTACCGCTTTCCCTGAAATGTAAATGCAAACCAATATTGGCTGTCAGGGTGTATCGGTATCGAGAAAAATGCATTACTTATGTCTACCACTGAAAAATATTTCTATTCTGGATTTAAATCATTCAGTAAGGTGTGTGGATCTGGCACCGTTGGTGCTCTGGGTATAACTGCATTGTTTACTGCTTGTAAGTCTTGGACCATACGCCATTCCCCGTTTGCTTTCTTGACAGGAAATAAAGGTGTGTCACATGGTGAATCAGGGGATTCTATTAAGACTCCTTCCTTGAGTAAGGCTGCTATGATAGGTTTGAATCCTACCTCTGCATCCTTTCTCAAGGGATAATGTCTTTTCTGGGGTCTAAAAGCTGACTTTGGCATTATGGTAACTGGTCCTGCTGTTCGTATTAGTCCTACATCTGATTTCCCTGCTGACCAGAGAATGTCTGGTATGTCTCTCAAGGCTTTTTCCTCTTCTTCCAATAAAAGTAATACTCAGCTATCCTCACTAGCCTGTGAGAGTACAGCTGGGTATGTCTGTGTGATCCAATTCAATTTCTGTTTCTGTACTCCTTGTTCTGAGAGTTCTAGTTTTGTCTGTTATTCCCACCTCGTGACTTTTTCACCTAAGTCTGTCCATTTTAAAGTTTTATTTTTAGTCAAACTAACATGGGGCAGTCGATTAGATTTGTAGAGTGTTAAAATTCCTGGGGCAATGAACAGCTTTCTACACTGTTTCCTTCTGCATCCCAGTACAAATTTCGCAATACCAGCCTGTTTGCATGGTTCTGAAACAATTTTTGTTCATAATCTTTATCAGGACCTGGTCTATTACAGTAATATAGAGTACAATGCAACAAATGCTGTTTGTCAATGTCGAGGGAGGGGAACTTGCTGATAGCTACATTTATTAGTTCTTCAGTTACTGCCCCTGGACCAGTCGTAACCAAGTCCTGGCTGTACCAATAATGCATTTCACCCTCCGGTCGCACTACAAAAGTGTCCATTTGTCGCTGTGCTTCCATACCCTGCATGGTTGGAACTACTGCTATATTAAATATCTGCATTAAATCTCTACCCAAAAGATTCACTGGGCATTCTGCAGAAACTACAATTTTACTTTTCTAAGTCATCCCTGAAACAGGGTCTATTATTGTAATGTCACGGGAGAGTGGCTCCCGATATAGCTGTCCATTAGCTGCTTTCACTAGTATATAGTCTGGTGATTCTGTATCTTCCGGTAGTTTGGAAGGGTGTATCAGGGTGCGTGAAGCCCCTGAGTCACACAAAAATGTAACTTCCCTCACCTCTACCAGAAGCGTCACTTCCGGTTTTGTGTCTGCTAAGTAAAGGTCTAAGCTCAAAAGAGCTAGGTCCAAAATTTCATTTTCATCTACGTCTGTGTATTCATATACATCCTCTACCGCTTGTGTCACATCCTCTTCTCCTGCTATCACATTTACACTTACCTTTTCCTGCTCACTTTCACCCAATGATTCCTGACTATCATATAGTCATTCCTCATCTTCCTTATTTTCTGTAGTCACCTTCTTATTTAGCCTGTAATCCCATGCTAAATGTCCTTTGTTCCCGCACTTAAAACACTCACCCTTTTTCTTTCTTTCTTCGAAATCTTCTGATCGTTTGTCAGATTGTTTATTTCCCTGGGTATTTTTCTTACCCTTTTTCCCAGTTTGTACTACAAATACTTCTGACCCATCTTCTGCTGAAAATACTTGGGTTTTCTTTTTCTTTTTACTATTAAAATGTCTTTCTGCATGTCTAGCATATTCAAGTAAGGCTTGTAACCTACTTGTTCGGTGATCTATCATATGCTTCGTAATGAAGCTACTAATAGGTGCAATGCACCCTTTCAAAAATGCATTTTTCAATTGTTGTTCATACGGGGAATCATTCGCTTGATTTTCAGGAACTGTCATGCCACTATGATTATTAAAGCATTCTAATAATCTGGCATAGTACCCATCTACTGTTTCTTTTTCCTGCTGTATGCACTGATTAATACAAGTCCAATCAGCCCTAGGCTTCCACTTTTCAGAGATTCGGTCTGTCAGACCTTTTACTCTGCCATCCAGTTCTGCGTCAGTATGTGGGAGTGGTCTAAGTTGTGCGTCACAAGGATTCCAGCTGCCACAAATCATGTGCCAATCTGGACCTACAATTTGTCTAACTACTTTTTCTACTTCCTCTCCATTCAAATGGTAACTTAATCTCATACCCTGTAAATCTTCTAAAAATTTCCTAAAATTCACTTTTGGGTGGGGAATACCTTCTGTGGCTTTCCGGATATCTTCCGGTGTCCACGGTCTATAAACTAAAAGAGTCAGATCCTGTCCTGCCTGTCCTGCCTGAGGATTCGGTACTTCTATGAGCGGCCATATCTCTTCTTCACTCATAGCTTGTGATGCTCTATTTAACTCATTTAATTCAATTTCCGTCCTCAAGTCGTGTGTTCGAGACTTGGTCTCGATGGGATCCCTGACAAACGGTTGTGCTTTTGCAGGGACAGCTGGGTATAGCGGAGGTGGATCAGCTCATCCACTCGCTTCATATTCTGGTAATGGAAGTGGAGGGTGCGAAGGAGGGGCCGTCGCTATTACTAAATTATTATCTTCTTTGTCTAAAAACATTGTTTTTGAATTTTTAATTCTTTGCTCCCTACGATTTTCTTCCTCAAGCCACCTGTGCGCCTGAGGGACTCCTAATTGTCTCTGCTTTTTTAATTTGCCTTTTGCGTCTATTTTTAACTGTTTTACAAGTTTCATAAGTATGAGTTTATCTAAATTACCCTCTAATTTGTACTTATCGACCCATTTGGTATAATATTTACCATTATCGGAACGCTGTAATTACATATACTTTGCATCTTCAGTTAGGGGCATGTCCCGGGAACTTTTTGTGCATTGATTTCCCATTGGTGGCTTAGCTAAGCTGTAAATTGTTACATAACCCTTTCTATCACGTGGTACCACAAATCTATACCTTTTTCACAGTTTATCTAGAATAACTGTCTACCTATTCTGTTTCCCTGATCTATGACAAAAAACAGTAACACCTTCTCCTGTCTCTAATTTGCACAAGCAATTTACCTGATAAAAAAAGAATAGTTCTGTAACTAGTCCCTGATCTTGAAACAAAAATAAGGTAATTCCTCCTTACCTGACCCTTCGTGAGTTGATCCACCGGATCGTTGACTCGTCCTCCAATCCCAAATCAGAAACAGTGGCTGGCCTCTTTCGAACGACAGTTCAGTCGGAGGTCTTTCAAAGCAGAAGAGCCGATTTGGCCTCTTCTCCATATGGATGCATGCCACCGGGCCCAATTCTGATCTAGGTCCAGAGCGAGAGATACATAATCTGGCTCGAAGGACCAGTCTGTCAAAGGAAAAATATACTTTAAAAATGATCAAAACACGGTAGGTTCAGGTTAAGGCACTTTAATCTTGCAGCAAGGAGACAAAAACGTGCTAATACAGAGTTTGTCTAACCAGAAACAGGAAATGCATTCATTTTTATAGGTTATCAAATTAATCCTGTCCTACCATGCTGACATAACGAATTACCACCTTTTGGTCATCATCTGCTGAACATCTTTCCCATGATTTTCTGCTGATTTAAACAATTTTTATGTGAAACATCCTGAGGAAAACAACATGGCCTTGGTTACTTTCAGTTAGATACTTGTTATGTTACATTCAAGATACTATAGCTAAATCGAACACAATGCTAGCAGTTCATTTCTCTAATAAGCCTTTGTCTAACTTATCTCTAAACTACTGCAGCTGCAGAGGTCCCCATCCTCTGAACAAGACTGTCTGTCTGGAATCATTACATTTATTCAATGGTATATTGTCTATTCATATGCTTCTGACCTAGCAGATTAACACCTGCTTCTCAAGTACATTTCCACAAGGCAAAAACAAGAATATTGCTGTGCTAGCAGTTACTAAGTCAGAGGGCAACTTGCAAGTTTCAGTAAGCATGCTGCAGTTTCAATAAGGCATATTTTTGGTCTCATATGAAACTCAATTTATATAAATCACAGTGCATAAGAAATAGAATGAAAAGCATATTAAAAACATTTGATTATTAATTTGTCATTAAGCATACACATATTAATACATATTTTTCTAACAATTGTGCTGGTATTTTTATCTTTAGAGAGGGCAGTCAGGACATACTGCATAATAATGTTAGGTGGATAGGGGACTAAGGGATTTCTAGATCTTTAATAACTGTTTCTAGTATGAAGTTGGCATTAACCTTTCCTGCTAATATACTGGAAATATCTTTAGGGATGGAGTGGGTAATAGCATTATGGATTAATACTATTATTTATTAATCAGATGGTGTAATTAAAGAAACATTTGTGATTATTCTTAGCTTCATATGCTAATTTTAATTTGCATTCTGCTTTCATTTTCCTGTCAGTAACTTGTAAATTTTTGGTGATAATTTGATAAAGTTTCTGATATGGGTAGAGTTTGTTATTATAGCCTTTACTTATCTTTTTTTTCTTTTATTACAGAGTTTATTAAATGCTGGCATTCCACCAAAATGGTGTATTTTATGTAGCTTAATATAATTGGTTCTTCTGCCAGGTTTGGTTTATGCTGTTTTGTTAGGTGGAAGTAAAATTCATTGCCATACGGGACACTTGAGACTATATATGGACTGAAATCCTTGCAGATGAATTTTGAGCTGCCATCATATAGTTTCAATAGATTGCCTTCTTAAAGTCCTTGAATTCATGGGTGCTTGCTGTGATGGGTTTAGATGCCCTAAAGGTGAATATTACTGATTACTGTCACGTGTGCTAGAGGAGCTAGGCCAATTTTGTTAGCGTACAATTTAGTTTATTTGCCAAAACCTGAAAATGCATCAGTGCATACTTACGCATACACCAACATACACACACACACACACACACACACACACACACACACACACACACACACACACACACACACACACACACACACACACGTATGAATTATTTTTAAGTACTTTAAGAAATGTTTTACAAGTGTTATCCTGTTACCTTTAATATGATGTACTGGTATTTTCCATTGTTGTCTTTGCTATTCAGTAGGAATTATTCCCCCTATTTGCAGTATACCTCTCTCACTACACTCTCCTGGTATTTCAGTCACATTTATACATTTCATGTTTGTTCTGCCCCAAGTTCCTCTACACTTTGTGAATGGAAGAGGGTGTAGGGTCATATGAAGGTTCAGTTCTTGTTGACATACCCATTATTTATTTACTACATTATATGTCATTAAAGACATTATAGGTTAACATCAGGGTTTTCGCATGCCCCTTATGTAACGTATTCCAGAGTGTGCATAGTCTAACAGTCTTACAAAGTAATTACTCAGACTTCCATATGTTTACTTATTTCTCTGCCACGTCCTTTGAGCTTTTGTCTCCCTTTCTGACCCTCTGTTTATTTCTCTGTTTTTATAGGTTCCAGTATGATATTATATTACTTTTTCTGTTGCTGCTTTCTGGCAAAGGTTATGCCTAAAAATTGTACCCTCCCTGCCAGACCTGTTGTCATATTATTGATCTGCTTTTGTAATAGACAGCTTACGCCAAATATATATAAGTATATATGAAAAAGTATAGCATATTCTGTCAGACATTTGAACAAGTCAGTTAACTTTCATATGCTTCTGGGTTAAACGATAAAAAGAGACAGCTTGGCTCAGTGGATCTTAATGTTTAATACAAGTTAACAAAGAAGGAAAGAAATAATGAATTATATCTTTTCCACTTTTAGATGCTGGTTAATGACTGCTTTCTTCTTTAAGCTATATGCTTCTGCTTTACTCTTTCTTGCTTCATCGAGTAAGTTGCTACACTACCTGTGGATGTGTGTGAGGGTGTTTTTTTGTGTGTGTGTGTGCGTGTGTGTGTGTGTGTGTGTGTGTGTGTGTGTGTGTGTGTGTGTGTGTGTGTGTGTGTGTGTGTGTGTGTGTTTGTGTGTGTGTGCATAATTCTGTGTAATTCTGTGTGCCCGTGTATGCAAGTGTGCATGTCACTTTTATATTGTGACACAGCATCATTTGCGGTATTACCACTATTAGCAATATTACCCCCACTTCCAAACTGTCTCTCTTTGCTTCCATGCTCCCAGATGTATTCTTCTTTCCAGAATTGCTGCTCATTTCCCTTCTGTCACATTTACAAGTGATTCCTACCAGAAAATGATTGGCAGATATTTGAGGTTCATAAATGTAACCTGCTGTCTGAGTCTGTTTCTGCATCATGTTAGGCCCCTGCTGATACAACTTCCATGACTATAACCTCAGATGTCATTCCTTTCCGGTTAGTCATTGTAGTATCAAATCAGGTTTCCTTTTTAACCTCTCCCTAGATAATCACACACTGAAACAGCTGACAATGCCTATATGCCTCCCAGTTTTGAGGAAATACAATTCAGTTTTATACTGGCAGCTTTGACTTGCTGCCCTTTTTGTTTCCTTCAAAAGACACCTTTTGGTGTTGAGTGCCTGTTCTAGTTTAATGAACGTATTTTGTGAGAAACATTCAAGACCATATTCCCTTTGCTGTAAAGTACCCATTCAGAATATGTATGAACACAAATATGACATTCCATGGATTATGGCAAAATATTCATTATCATAAAGTCATTTGAGGTCATCGGATGTTTGCTTTCTATTCATTCAGGGAAGTGGAACAGCAGGTGGGAGATGCAGTCTTAGAGCAGAAGAAAAAGGGAAACTATTGAGCTGATCTACTTACAGAGTACATTGGAACTAGAATAATTGATGATGCCTTTTACTGGATTAATATAGGTTTCACAAAGTAGCATTTGGAGTAACATAGTCCTTTTTCAAGGAGTTAATAATTATTAACTCTTTTTATTATATGTTTAATGCATGTTCTGCTCCATTGTCTGCTGATCATTTACCATTCTTTCATCAGAAGTTGTCATACAGACAGCTATCAGGGCATCTGTAGTTAAGTGTCTAACCACATCCTCTTTTGGCTAATATAAACATCTACATCTGTGGGCCCTCTCCCAACACGTGCCTAGGAAGCCCTCGGACTAGAACCCCAAACCTTTGTTTCCTGGTCCTGTGAGCATTACCATGCAAGTCTTCACTTGCACAGGGGCAATTAGGATAAAAGGACTACCACATCCCTTCCACCCAGAATGGACAATCCAACATGAACTCTTCAATCTCACCATCCTCTGTTCAGCCCTTCTACAGCCAGAGCCACTATCTGAACTCAGGTAATCTGGCTTGTAGTCAAAGATTTACTCTGCTACTCCACAGAGATGCAGGTATTATGCTTTTTATTTTATTTTATTAAATTTTTATTAACCGAGTTTATTATCTCCTGATGAAGAGCTCATTTTAGCTCATTTTAGTCCAAAGGCTTGAGTAGTTGTATTGCAAAATGTATGTTGGTCCAATAGAACATATTACATCACCTGTGTTCCAACATTCTTAGAGCAGAAAAAATGCAAACTTGGTATAAGTGGATCCGGTAGTTCCTGCACTATGCATGTTAGCTCATGCTGTAACAATACTTTTGACAAAGCTGACCTATCACAGTAAAATTAGAGATTAAAGCACTTTGTACAATGGGATTTACAGAGTGGGTGAAAATTGACTACAGCAGAGCTCAGAGAGTTGCTCCATGTGTATCAGTACTTGTTCAATGCTCAAGTATAATGTTCCAGTAGCAAATGGACTAGAACAAGGCTCAAGTATAATGTTCTAGTAGCAAGTGGACTAGAGCAAGGCTCAGGAATGTTTTTCCACTAGTAACTGAGGCCAGTGTACATCATTATGGGTACAGGTCTGGGCCAGTCTTGGGGTCTCTGTTTTTCCAGTGTCATAAGAAATTGGTTTAGTAGTTTGTTATAAAGCATTTAAGTCAATGAAAGAGATGGAAGAACAGTAAGAAAGTAGGAAGTGTCACTACCAAGCCCTCCCTATTAACAAGTTAGTGGAGTAAGTGCAACTGCAGAGATGATAATGCATGACACTATAGGATCAAATTCAAAAAAACAAGGCACTGACTGAAGCTGAAGGAATTATATTTTCAGTGGAGTGGATATCTGAAAATTTATGGCATGAACTAGCAAAGCCACTGGCTGTGTAAAACTCAACTTCTTACTGTAGTAAATCTAAACAAAGCTTAAAATAATGGGGGGTAAAATATGGATAGATTTTAAATATTGCTGTTTTAAACTTAGAAAGGATTTATGTTAGCACACATTTTCTATTGTGTATGAAGTCTGAAACTTATATGTATGTCATTATTTATTGGTTCAATCCTCAGTAATTTGCCAGAAAACAACAAATTTTATGAGGTTCAGACCAAAGGTTTGAGGCAATAATCTGGACTTTCTGTGAAAATCTGGACAGTTGAGAGGTACGTAGACTGTTAGAATCAGTATGACTGTTAGTATCACTGACTGTCAGTATCAGGATATTTCGGCCATCACAAAAGAGTAGGTGATGGAAACGTTTCATTATTAGAGTATGAGATTAACAGGAGGAAAGGAAGGTGACAGGAAAGAGGAATGAATACAGTTTTTTTTTTTTTTTTTTACAAAAATGGAAGGATACCAAAGACATATCATGCCTTCTGTGTCATTAGATGCACAAGTATGTATAAATGGTGTTAACTGCACACCTTCTATTAACAAATAGAATAAACCGGGTTTGGTGCACTTCCTACATTTTTACTAAGCTTTAGTTTGCTTAATTCTCCTATTGCCTTCCTGTGTTCCTCTGCTCTTAAATCTTAATATAACCTGGTATATGCACTACTGACCGCAGCAAGAAAGAACAGTTTAGAAAATTGTAAAATGTACCTTCTTCAGTATTCCTGGACTTGATTCTGTCCTTGTAAAAACAGTAGTTCCAACCAACACGTCAGGATAAAATCAAGAGATTTTATTTAGGTAAGCACTTTCACGGACTGTGGCACTTTTTCAGACCATAAAACAAAATAAAGCTTCTGTAAAAATGATCAATTAAATAATAACACCAATATAAATTCAAAATCAGCAGACCAATAGAAAAATATAATAAATAATTCAATGAACTAGCCTCCAAGCTTTGCAGAGATGGTTTCAAAGGAACATTGCCATTAAGTCCTGGTTCCCTATGTGCCTGAAGAGCAATATTCCATTTTATTCCTGCTTATTCCACTTTATTTACCATGGCACCACTTCTGATATCTTCATAAATTATTTGTAAAACTAAAAAACAAAAGCTATGACAATTAAAAACGGAGACATGTTGTGCAAGAGCATTGGTAGCTGAGCGATTTCTAATATAACTTAAATGTTCCAAGACCCATTCCTTAAAAGGGTGATTAGTTTTTCCCACATAAAAACAAAAACATTGGTTGCATAAAGCTAAATAGACCAAATCAGAGGTCTTACAATCTGCATAAAACCTTGGTTTAAATACTTTTTAGTGACAGGATGGACAAAGGATTTATCCACAGAAATATAATCTCGATATCAATGTCAGAGACAAGGTACCGCCTATGAGCAAGCTTATTTTGTAGGTCATCCAATGCTTGCTCAAAGGTAGAATCATTTGTGTGGAGTCAGGACATTCTTAATGATTGTCTCGTCACAATATTAGGACAGATATGACCAGGGTGCATACTGCTACAATGTAGAAGTCCATTCTTCCAACAAGATTTTGTATATAGAGCAGTATCTAAGCTACCATCAACATTTATTAGAAGGCTATCATCAAGAAAATCAATAACCTTATTTCAATGATGCAGAGTAAAATTCAAAAAATAAGTACTCCCTTCTAGATATTGTACAAAGCTAAAAAAACATTTCTACTGTAGCATCCCATAATAAAAACATGTCATCCACAAATCTACCATAATATTTAAGATGCGGTGTAAATCTATTATAAGATAGCACAAACTCTTCTTCCCCCTGTGCCATGACCATATTTGCATATCTATTGGCGCATACAGTTCCCATTGCAACCCATAATTTTTGAAGAAAAAAGTTTCCATCAAAAATAAAAATATTATTCTCTAGTATAAGCTCTAATAAGGAGCAGATAACAGTATTAACTCCATGGGAATAGTCACTTTGGTGGGATAAAAACAGTCTAACATAGTCAATTCCATCTACATTAGTAATGACTGTAAACAATGTAAACACTTCTATAGTAGCTAGTATGTAGCCAGAAACACATCCTAAGTTCTCAACACAATCAAAGACAGAAGATAAAAAATGTTCAGTATCTCTCAGCATTGCAGGCACATTGTCCAACACTGGCCTAAGCTTATTGTCAGTATAAATCAACAAAGGTTCAGTTAGCCATCCTCGGTCAGAAACTATGGGCCACATTGGTGGTTGATTCAAATTCTTATGGATTTTTGGAAGGCCATACAGAATGGGTGTAACAGGTTTTTCCACTAAAAAGTATTTATCATAGATAATCATCCCTGTCATTAAAACATCATACAGATCATACATCACATTATGAACTTGCTGTATAAAACTGTTGATTTTAAACTATCACCCCATTAGCTTGACAAGTCTGATCTGTAAAGCCATGGAGCATATTATTACAGATCTCATAAATAAGGACATAGGCAATCTCCAAGCACTTGACCCCACCCAGTTTGGATTTGTCAAGGGTAGATCTTGTTGTTGAACCTGGTTGACTTCTTTGAGACTGTCATCAAGGCCCTGGATGAAGGAAAGACAGTACACACAGTTTACCTTGACTTGGCCAAGGCCTTTGACACAATACCTTACTTGGCATCATCAAAAGCTAACACAACTTGGCATAAAACCCTATCTCATCAGGTGAGTGGCCAAAAGCCTCATTGATAGAACCCACAAGGTCAAAATAAGCACCTCCACCTCTGATAGCAGACCTGTCACTAGAGGTGTTCCCCAGGGATCTGTCCTGTGACTCCTACTATTTGGCATCTACTTCTCAGAGGTCCAGGCAAAGACATAAGGCCTGTGGCTGACCAAGTTTGTGGACGACTGTAAGTTGGGTGCTGTCATTAACTCCCCAAATGATGTTAACATACTGCAAGAGCATCTCACAGCAACAAATGACTAGTGTCAAAGTCATGACCTTAAGTTAAATGCAAAAAAAATGCATTATCATTCCATTCGGCAAAAGCATGGCCCTACTGATTACCACATCAACAGCAACCCCCTAAGCACACAACCTGTGGTGAGAGACCTGGGTACTCAGTTTGGCAACAATCTCACATTCAACCATCATGTGTTGGGAGTGGTCAGAAAAGCCTTGTACTTGGTTCATCTCATAAGTAAAGGGATTGCATCCAGATAAAAGGAGGTTTTTACCTGTCTGTACTCCTCCATCATTAGGCCTATAATTGAGTAAAACCCCCACTCGTTATGTACCTTTCCAAACACCTACACCAACTGGAAGAGCCACAGAAATACCTCACAAAGAGAATTCATGGCCTCCAACACCTGTCCTATGTGGACATTCTCAAATCACTATCACTGTACTCGGTATTGTACAGATTGCTCAGAGGTGATCTGTGTCACACCTACAAGGCAATTTCGGACCCTGCCCTACTAGAGATGTTCCATATCTGTACATCTAACCCCTCGAGCATTACCTGCTCAAAAAGCTTAAATCTAATGTGCGAGATCAACAAAACCTGCTGGAGAGACAAGTTTGTCTCCCAGAGGCTGCCCCATCTCTCTGGAATAGACTTCCCATACTCGTCAAACAGAGTACTTCACTGACCCGCTTCAAGTGATACCTTGATGAGTGGATAGGAAACCACAAATTTGTTCCAGGGGTTCCACCTGTGTCCATCATTGACAGGGGCAACAGATGCTGATTGAGGTTTCTTTTTTGGGGGATAAACTCTTGGCTAAGCTTGTAAAGGCCACAGGGCTATTACCTAGTAACCTCCTATAATCCTATGAATAAATGTCGATGGTACCTTAGATACTGCAAAATATTGTTGGAAGAATGTACCTCTATATCATAGCAATATCCACCCTGGTCATGTCTATCCTAATATTGTGAAGAGACAATCATTAAGGTTGTCCAGACTCCACACAAAAAAAGCTTGCTGATAATGGGTACTCTGCCTCTGAGATTGACAAATTTTGTAAAAGCTAATGTCAATGAAATGAGAAATATAGTTTATCCCTATTTTTCTCATAATAGGAGACCATGTAAACTTTTTAAGGACAGTAATGAAGGTGTTAACATTACTTTAACATATTCTAGTGACATTAGTTTAGCATGTAATATTGTTAGGAAATACTGGCCTGTCCTTCTGGCTGATACTCAAATTAAGAAGGTAGTTGAAAATAGACCTAGCTATAGTCTTTTTCTAAAGAAACTTCTGTGTTATGGAATGGGTGATATCCTCCACAACTCCATCACCAATTATCACCAAAGAACAGGTTGCCGCTGCACTCTTTAAAGCTAAATACATGGCTTCACTGGAGCTTGACAATATACCAGGTTGCCTCCTGTCACTCTCCTACTTTGGACACAATACAAGAGTCTTCCTGGGTTCTGTTCAAGCAGCTTTATTTTATACAAAACATCACTATAGAAGTTTACTGACTTTAAATTAAGTAACTTATATACAGACTAACAACTGCAATCATGCATGTTCTCACTGTGGCTGCTGTTACAAAATGGCACTAGGAGATGCATGTGTCTGGGATTTATACATCCATCTATAGGCTAGATGTGCTTCTTAAAGATACAGCACGCTTCACTTGCATTCTGATCTACATCCTCTCTCTTTGAACTAGATCCTATAATGCTATAAGTCTGCTTAGCATGCAGAAATCACAGGTAATTATTAGTCAAGCATTACACAATAGTAAGTACACACACACACACACACACACACACACACACACACATATATATATATATATATATATATATATATATACATACATGATCAAGTCCATGTTGCTGCTTATTTCACACTAAGCTTTGACACTCGCCCATATCATGTGACATAAAACTCTGCAAAATGTTTGACTTGTGGAATGTCTGAAACATTTGCTGGAATGGAATCCGAATTTTGAACGCATTCTGATATGGAAACAGTGTTTGATTTACTCTTGGATTTGAAGTCTGCATCACAGAAACAATATTGTGATGGTGATGATGATTCTGATACAGGAAGAAGATGTTTACATTTCCGTCTATTTTCCACACCCTCGGAGTTTGCCAGGTAAGATCTTGGCTTGACACAGATGCCTGTAATCTGTACAACTCAAGCAAAACCTCTTGTTGTCTGGATTTGTACCATCTCTACTTCCCTCAATGGATGGAGTAATCTGCTTGATCTGTCATAACTAGATTTCTGGATATTATGGTTCTTAACCAATTGAGACTTGATGGTTTTATTGTTCTTTGGTTTAGGCTTCAATAAACTGGAAGTAATGGGTAGCATAGTTCTAGTTTGCCTGGAAAGTAATCTTTGAGAAGGTGAGCCAAGAATATCATCACGGGGTTTGTTTCTGAGATTACATCAGTGTTGTCACGCTTTGACCTGTACTGCACCTTCAGCTAGACCATTTGACCGAGGATATTTAGAACTACTAGTGACATGTACAAAGTCCCAGTCTTTTGCAAATTTCTGAAACAACTGGCTAGTAAATTAAGTATCATTGTCAGAAAGAAATTTGTGTGGACTCCCATGAACTGAAAAATGATGTTTCGACTTAGTAATAGCAGCAGTGGATGTTAGGTTAGGTAGTAGATCAGTCTCAAACCAATTCAAATAAGAGTCTACCAAAACCAAGTATTGATTATTCCACTCAAAGATATCAGCTGCAACTGTTGACCAAGGTAGTTCAGGAACTGGACTTAGCTGAAGCAGTTCTCTTTGCAAATGCAGTCTAGTACTATTGCATACTGAACAGAAGAAAGTACTTTGTCAATGTCTTTCAGTAATGAAAGCCAAACTACTAATTCTCTCGCTCTTCTCTTAGTGGATGCGGATCCTGGGTGACCACGATGCAAAATCTGGATATATTCTTGTTGTAAGGAAGCAAGAACAATTTTAGGACCTTTGAAAATAATGCCATCTTTCATCAGCTATTCATCTCTGTAAGGAAAATAGGTTTGCACTTCAGGTGGTACACTCGATTGCTTTGATGGTGATCAAACATTAATGTAGTGATTGAACTTCTACAAAATTGGATCAGTCTGAGTATGATCTCTCAACTCATCAAGTCAAGTGGTAGAAAAATTATGCACTGACATCACATCAAAGTCAAAATTGTCTGCGTGAAGCTGTTCTGTCATATTTCTGGGTGATCTGGATACGGTATCAGCCAGATAAATCAATTTGCCTTTCGTGTAGATTATTTTGAAATTGTACTTTTGCAATTTGAGCATCATTCTTTGTAATCTCATTGAAGTGGAATGCATAGGCTCCTTTAGAATAGCAACTAGAGCTTGGTGGTCAGTTTCAATCTGCATAGCTTAACCATAAATATAATCATGAAACTTAGAACATGCAAATACTATTGCCAAAATCTCCTTCTCAATCTGAGCATACTGCCTCTCAGTTTGGGTTAATGTTCTAGATGCATAGGCTACTAGTCTTCCCTCTTGAAGTATAACTGTGCCAAGACCAAATTTTGAAGCATCTTAGGAAAGAGTAACTGGTTTGTTCTCATCATAGTATGTTAAGGTAGTTAGAGTGGCAATTTTCTGCTTAAGGTCTTCAAATGCCTTCTGGTGCTGTTCCAACCATGACCATGCAAAATTTTTGCACATTACCACTCTTAAAGGTGCTGTCAACTCACTGAAGTCTGGTATAAACGTGTCTAGTTGACCACGCCTAGAAAACATTGTAGAGCTTGTACATTATCTGGTGCTGACATTTCAAGAATAGCTGTTTTGTCTGGTCTGGTCTTAAGCCTGTACTCATGAACAAATGACCTATGCATGTAACTTCTGGAAGTCTGAATTTGCACTATCAGAGGACTGAGCTTCAAATTTACTTCATGTGCTCTATCTAGAACTTTCTTGAGGTTTCTGTCATGTTCTGCTTCACCATTGCCTCCATCCTGTAAATCATCTACTATTATGGCACAAGGATAACCCGAAAAAAATTGCTCCATTGCATGCTGAAAGACTTCATTTGCATAATTTATTCCAAATGGTATCCTTAGGAATCTGTATCTGCTAAATGGAGTACCAGAAGTAGCTAGAAATGAAGGTTTGCAATCAAGATACGGTCTCTTTAATGCTTTGTTCAGATCTCTTGGGTGAATACATATTCTGATTTCATCTGAACCTTTTTTATGAGCTGCTACCATGGGTGACACCCATTCAGTTGGTTCTGTGACTGGACAAATCACACTTTGCTGTACCATTTTATCCAAATGAGTTTTGACTTTGTCCTGCATAGCTATCAAAACTCTTCTTACTGGTCTGACTATTGGAGTGACCTCTGGGTCTAACTTCATGGACTACACAATGGGAAGTTTACATAACTTGTCATCGAAAACATCAACATATTCTGAGAAAATGGTTTCAGAAAAATTAGAACTCGGAAATGCACTTACATGATGGACCTCTTTAGTAAAAGAAAGCAGATTCATTCTTAAACTATCTTTGAGACCCAATAAAGATTGCACTGGTCTTCTGACTACATAGAATAAGAAGTTGTAACAGTTCTCGGTCAAATAACATGAAAGTGTTACTGAACCTTCGGTTTGAATTTCTTCACCTCCATAAGCAACAAGTCTCGCAGTACTGGTTACACTGAGTTATTCATTAGTTCTCACTTTAGCAAATATGTCTGCTGATATAACATTACACTTTGAACCAGTGTCTACTTTAAGCTCTGTGGATTTTCTATTAATCCAGACATTACAAAACACTTCACTTCTTATTAATAAAGTCACAGCATCAACTCTTTCATCAAGCCATTGATACACCATCTACATAGAAAGCTGTCTGTTTCAGCTCTACTTGATTAACTTGCTTCTTTGTGTGACCTTTCTTTACAACTGTGTGAGGCTTGCTTGATTTATAAAACTTTTGGAAGTGGTTCCATTTTTTACACTTGTAGCATTGCTTACCAAATGCTAAGCACTTCTCTCGTTTAGACTCATGACTTGCACCACAGTTGTGACAGTCAACAATAAAGTTGGACTTGGGTTTTGCTGATTCATGCTTGTATTGCACTGAGCTGGAGAGCACTCCCTTCTTAGAACTTACTGGAAAGCTATGTGTCTTCCCTGGAAACCTCGTAGCTGCCATGTGCTTGGGCCTACCTTGGTTTGCCATGTGTTGCACTACTATCTAAATTTGCTCTGGAGCCAACTGAAACCATGGTCTTGTCATTCGCAAGCATACTCGTGTTTTTCAGTTACCTCATGGATTTGTCGAATCTCTATGGCTTTGCTCAACATTAAATCACTGTCACAAAGTAAAATCTTTCTCACAGCAGCACTGTAAATACCACACACAAGCCTGTCCTTTATCAGCTCATCTTTCAAGTCACCAAATTAACACGTCTTGGCTTTGTTTCTCAGGTCAGTTATATAAGCTGCAAATGTTTCCCCTGGTTTCTGATCTCTCGTGTAAAACAAATGCCTCTGTAATGTAATATTTGTCTGGGGGTTACACATTTCTCTGAACCTGAACTTCAAACACTCGGGGTCTTCTCTTGATTCAGCCTGTACAACAATATGGCAGTTCTCACCCTCTCCTTTACACACTGCAGGTGCATACACAAATGAACACTCTCATTCTATGGCCTCTGACCCAGATAGGTTTAGCAAAATAAATGTCCTGGTACTTGCTGGTACTTGCATCTCTATCTGCATAAGCTGCTTGTATAAAAATATTGTACTCTTGCTTAAATATTCTCCAGTTCTCCGCAATATTCTGATCAAATATAAGCGGTAGGGGCTTTCAACATCTGTCTGCCATATTAACACATACCAGTGAAGGGATTTGCAAATAAGCACAAACATACACTCATGCACATATGCCAGAAACTTATGCCAGTATTTATAACTTTGTCCAGTGCTTTTGTTCTTCTGAATTTATACCTTTTGGGCTTTTCGAACTAATGCTAATGAACAAACTTGCAGTACCTTTGAATAATTAGACTTTGCAAAATAATCATCTTTGGTGCTTAATACTCTTGAAAAATGCTAAATTCATTTATCATCATTTTACTAAAGTCGTTTGTCATCATTTTAAGAAACATCTGAAACAACTTTATGATGCAAGTGAAATAAATTATTGGGCCCTGTAATACTCTTGTAATATTGTTTTGAAATATATCACCTCTTATCAGTATAAGAAACATATCAAATAATTGCACAATGAGAATAAACTGGACCCCTCTTGCCTAAAACTCAATAACATTTCAAAGCAGTTGCACTTTGTGAATAACTGTATACAGCACACTGAAATGTCCCCAAAATGGTGGTACCTTGGTAGGCAACTCTTTATAGTGTAAGGAACATTCTGTAATGGCAGCATACTGCGAATAAACACACCCAGCACAAGAAACTTTTTCGCAATGGCTATACTTTGACTGTATTTCATGAAATAGTTGCACTTCACACGCAATAAACTCTTTGAAATGCATGCACAGTAATAAGCACACACTGTAAGCACTTTTACACACTTTGAGATACTTCAAATAACTTTAATTACACCCTTGATATGATATGAAGTCGTAGTTATGACAAAGCATAGCACTTTGCCAAAAAACATGCAGTTGCCTTGCTTTAGTTTTGCCTGATGTGCCCTTTTTTGTCCTTATTATATTTGTTTTGCTCATTTAAGCCCTTTTCATGCCCAACGTACTTTTCTTGTGCTCGTTTTACTCTAAACATGTCCAGTTTTGCTTTAAACATAGTCATTTTATTTTAAACATGCTCATTTTTGCTTTGCTGTTAATCGTTGAATCAAATACCTTTGTTTTAAACATTTCTTTTTTAGCCAACAAGCTTTTCATGCCTTATGCTTGCTTAATAATGCAGTCCGCGTCCTTGTAATGCTCCGTCTCATTACCTTTGATGCTTTTCTGGTTCTTTTTGTGCTCGTTTCTCTTACCTTCACTGTCATCCCTGCACCTCATGGCTCTGGATCTTATTCTCTTCGATCCCGGTTTTGACACCATGTCGCTCTCCTACTTTGGACACAATAGAAGAGTCTTCGTGGGTTCTGTTCAAGCAGCTTTATTTTATACAAACACATCACTATAGAAGTTTAATGACTTTAAATTAAGTAACTTATATACAGAAAAAACAAGTAATCTCCGTGGTATCCCCGAAGTCTCAAACAACCCACTAAACAAGTATAGTGGGTCCAAAAATAAAACAATGTAAGAAACTTCTCTGTGTGGAAGATTTTCAGTCCTTATATCTCTAGTTAATCACTGTATATTAATCAGATCAGATAATAGTAGAAGAAGTCTTAAGTAAAAAAAAAATAATAAAAAATATATAATTTGAAATATTATAGAGAATTAATAAGTATTTGAAAGTAATCCAAGCAAGGCAGGCAGTCTGTTTCCAGTCAAAAATTTTTGACTGGAAACAGACTTCTACTTGGATTTTTTCAAATACTTATTAATTCTCTATAATATATAAGTAAAGGTATGGCATCCAGATCCAAGGAAATTATAGTCTCACTGTACTCAACCCTCATTAGACCAATAACTGAGTACAATGCACCATTCGGTATGTACTTCACTAAGCACTTACAGCAGTTGGAGTGACCTCAGATGTTTCTCACAAAGAATATATGGGGTGTAAACAACATGTCCTATGTGGATAGATTAAAAGCATTATCCCTTTACTCTGTCTCTTATTGACTATTAAGGGTTTACTTATGCATGCCCAACAAGGCACTCACAAAACCAGCCCTGATGGAGCTGATAGCCATGTGCAAGCAAACCAGCAAGAGGGTCACTTGATCTATGGACAGGGGCAATCTGTAAGATACTCAAGGGACAGGGACAAATCCATGCCATCTTCTTGCCCCTAAGGGCCATATATTGGGTACAATCAAGTTGTATTGGCTAGGCTTGCAAGGTCTGTTAAGCCATTAGCCTAGTAGTTTCCTATGACTCTATAAACCTATGATGTGAAGCATATGAAGCCACTCACAGTTTTCTGATGTGCACGTACTAGGTATAAATGTGAGCCCTTGCTTCCAAGGTGCAGTAGCAGTAGAATGGGCAGACAGGGGCAAATAAGCATGCCTTTGACATCAATGACCATTCCTGTAGTAGGATCCTGTATGAAGAAAACAGCATAGGTTTGGGACATACAGGAACATTTCACAGAACACAGGCCAAACATACAGGGTCATGCACCTCATCTTTGGAAGCATTAATAGCCTGTGTAGATGACCTATACTAGGAACAAACACAATGGAAGGAATGTGTGTAGAAACAATAAAATGGTGTACTGGACTACCATAATCTTGAAGATATCACCCAGAAAGGCAAAGAGTACAGTAGACCTGGAATTTTGCATGTGCCCATAATGCACACAGCATCAGTACCATGGACACTTGATAGTGTCTCTTTCTTATGGACACTTGATAAGATGCAGTGACATACTGTGTAGGAGACGAGTAGTAGCTATAATACTGATGCCAGTAATGATCATTACTGAGGCATTGCTGTGTGCACCCCGACCTTGGGTATGTGCCATGCCTGAGTAATGCAGGTGACATAGAGTGTGCAGCACCAGATGCTTAATGTTTAATATGGTCAGACAGGGGATTTATTTATTTTGTACTTGTTTTCTGGGTAGAGCTCTGATCTCCATGGACCTTTTTTTCTCCCTCAGCCCAGGAGGAATATCTGGTTAAGTGACTTGCTCAGAGTCATACAGTTAGGCAACATAGGCTGAAGGAATCAAACCTTGCACCACTGGATGACTGCTAGTACATAACAGGCTAAAATAAGGAACACAGTCAAGCAAATACATAGATAAATATATTCAGGAAAATACACAGAGAATCAGTCTGCTCATCTATCGTTGAGCGCTTATAGTTTACCACAAAATAAACCATAACAGTTACTAACTGCACCACTCAGGATAGTTAGTACCTTCAGACCCTTATCATGCCTCTCAACTGTACAGATTTTTAAAGAATGTCCAGACTTTTGCCTCATATTTTTGACCTATTCCTCATAAAATTTGCAGATTTCTGTCAAATAATTGGAGATTTAAGTTAGTAAATAATGGCATGCATTTGAGTTTCAGGCTTCCTGCCCTTTAGAAAAAGCATGCTAATGCAAAATCTACTAGTCAAACAACTTTTTAAGTCTATAAAAGTAATATTTAAAATGTGTCCCAGATTTTAGTCCTTTCTCTAACCCATGTTTTTAGCTGCATCCAGATTTCATGCTAATAGAGGTTGAGAGTTATGGCCCTTACCCATTTTCTCCATAATATGCACTGACAGATGATAGATGATCCACAATTTTAGCTGAATTTTGCCTGATTTTGTTCTTTCCAATAATGTGCATAGAGTTGTTTTCTGTTTGCAAGGGTAACTATAATGAATCTTTTCCACCAAGTGCAGCTCTGAAAGAAGGCCATTATAATGATATTGGGACTGCTAGTAGTAGTTAAAGGGTTAAAGAAGAATGTTCTTCCCATGTGCACTTCTGGACAGTTTTCCTGCTGCTGAGTTTTAAATGCAAGGGAGGTGATGAGAAACTCTGGCAGTAGAAATCAGGCAGCTTTTGGAAAGACTGGTAAGGGGTGCTGCAAAATATGAGCGAGAGAGAAAGAGAGTAATTTTGCAGCTGGTATTGTGTAGAGTTCAAAGAATTGTTGGAAATGGTGACCATTGTTGACCATGTACCTTACCTACTGATGACTTTTTCCAACCAGGTAATACATCTATTGAGCCTGCTGCCATAAAGGCCCCTATGTCCTTCTGGGAAGGCATTGCAATAATCTGGACTGGCTGCCCAACATCATGATGCACAGCTGATATCACGTCTTGCTGCAAGCCCTCTCACTGCTGTTCTTTCTCAATCTCCTGGTAGTCTAAAAGAGCACCGATAAACAACATTAGTGTCTGGCCTGATCTATAATTGAATGTCATGAAATATATAATGTTAGTATAGTAGTTGACATACAAAGCATAAATGCATACATAACTTGCCACATGAAGTAGCTGCCATACCCAGGCATGTAGTGACACAACATGGTTGTGCAACATACCACACCTGCACTGCATGACAGACCATGGTGTTCACACAATTACACACACACACACACACACACACACACACACACACACACACACACACACACACACACACATGTGCGCGCATGCACACACACACACACACACACACACACACACACACACACACACACACACACACACACACACACACACACACACACACACACACACACACACACACACAAAAAGCCTGATAACCGTTCATAAGCTACTATGAAGTGTAACATCAAACCTGTCCTTAATGTATAGTGATACTGTGATGTCCATGTTCTGTTTGAAAACAGACTGACAACTTCTTTCCTACATATGTGGCACATGTACCTATAGCAGCATTAACAAAGGGCATACTATGAGCCTAACAACCATACTCCATTTAGCACAACATGCATGAGAAAAGCACAAACAGTAATGCCTTACAAAGACTACTAATACATGTGTGCACCATTAGCAAATCCCACAGAAGTATGCCTGGGACATAGTACATCATGAACATTGCACAGAATCTAGTGTTATGCACCTACTGTGGTATAAGCTATTATGTTGCACTGCATACCAGTGTAAGCACTGCTGATGCTTGACAGTTCAGCTTATAATCAGAATTTGAATATGCATGTGGTGCTACTAGTAAAAAACAAACAAAAAAAACATACAAGCAGGAAAACATTGAACTTATAAAACTAAAAACAGAAGCAATACAGTTGCACTATCTGTTACAGGAGCCATGTCCACATGAAGTATATATCCAAGAAAAACAAGCTTTATTAACTCGAATCGTTTAACCTTTTCATCCTCCAGTAGGACTTCATTAGAATTAGTCTAAACCTCATTCCATTTTTTTCTTGCAGAAAAATAGGACAACTTTTTTCCTGATAAAAATGTACAGTTACGTTCTAACAGTGGAGCCCTAAATGGATATATGGGGACCAGGAAATGTGGGCGTTGTATATGGTGTAATGATATTTATGAAGGTAATAGTTTAAAATGAAAAATGTGAGAATACTTTTTAAATAGGTATTATTGTGGGATAGTAGGGGTAATTTATACTCCCTTTTGTGACCCCTGCCAATCGTATTATGTGTGAAGAGCATAGAAATTCTTAGGAAAAGGATATATGAAGTCTTGCATAAGATTAGAAAAAGAAAGGAAACTGATTTACTGTATAAACACATGTTGGAATATCAGGAGCATAAGAAATGTTACATTTGTTATCATTGAACAAGTTCTTTATAACCCAAGGGAAGGGCCATGGGAGTAAAACATTGACTATAAAGAACTCTTATAGCAGATTAAGTTACATGCTGCTGCATTCTTGCGATGAATGACAAAATATCTACCGGCAGTGTTTTGAAAATGCGAGCATTGTAATTTCCCCATTATCATTTTCACATACAGTTTTGAATGCATGGGGGAAAAAGTGAAACAGTGCTTCCTTATTTTGGGGGGCCTTAATTAAAAAGTCAGACACATTTATTGCACAACATTCTTTTTAATCTAATATGACTTTAAATCAGTTGTTTTTTTAACAATATTTGTTGATTCAATGTTATTATTGATGTGTTTATTATATTTTTTATTCATAGTCATTTCTGCTTGCATTTACATCAGTTTAAAGTTTATCATGATGTGATCCATTTAAGTGATGAATGTTAACATTCACATGACTAAATCATATGACTATTTGTATGTATGTGGAATAAGGTTTATACTACTTCTGATGAAGTCCTATTTGAAGATGAAAGCACTAAGCTGGTGGATTTAATACAATTTGTTTTCTGAATATATTCTTCATATGCATGTAGTTCCTGTAACAGATATACCACATGTATTGCTTCCTTTCTTGGTTATTTGTTTCTGCAGGTCTGGCAGATTTTTTTTGGGACATTATAAAATTATACACAGGAATTACGTGTCTAAATAACACCGTATCTTGAGTATATTAAACAAAAGGTGAAGGATACATCTCAATTAGCAATAATTAACCAACAAACACAGAAGTCTGATAAGCTGTATGGTAATTTTAATAAATGAAGCACATTAGCTCAACCAGTACAGAACTCCATCAGACTCAATCCAGGTCAAAGGAAGGAGGCTCAAAGTTGATCACATCATTACCACTGTAGAACATACTACCCCTAGCATCACATATGTGTTTACACATGTGGATATGCCTGCAGTTACTCTGTATATCTGTGTGCCAGTCTGTCACAGAAACACACACACACACACACACACACACACACACACACACACACACACACACACACACACACACACACACACACACACACACACACACACACACACACACACACACACACACACGCACACACACGCACACACGCACACACGCACAGTCACACACACACACACACACACACACACACACACACACACACACACACACACACACACACACACACACACACACACACACACACACACACACACACACACACACACACACACACACGCACACACACACACAGTCACACACACACGCACACACGCAGTCACACACACACACACACACACACACACACACACACAGTCACACACACACACACACACACACACACACACACACACACGCACAGTCACACACACACACACACACACACAGTCACACACACACACACACATGCACACTTTCACATGTCATAGTCAGTATTAAACTAGTTCCATGACGACTGCAGAATATGAAAGTATTTTATATAAACTTCTGTCTGGATAAAGCACTCAAGAGTAAAGACCAAAGAAAGCTTGGAAGAATATTCACAATGTCTGTATTTTTTTACTGAACATGTGATGGACATACATATGTTTTAGGAGGCCAGACATAAATCTTTATTAATATATTTGTAGAAGTGAAAAAATAAATATATTGTGTATGTTTTATCTGTTTAGAACTATGGAATTATAGTTTCTAGTTAGGACAAATAGGTTCATAGGTTTGTAGGTAAGTACTAGGCTAGCTGTCCTTGGGGGCCATTTTAAGCCTAGCCAATTTCCTTTTTCATGCCTTGAAATAGCCTATCCCATTTGGTTACAGATTGGCTATACCCATGCTGATCATTGGGTACGTATCACTTCACCTAAAACTCATTTCACCTAAACTCATTTCACCAAGACCAAATCACCTAAAGTTCATTTCACCTAAAACTCATTTCACTGACAAGTAGTACAATAAGGCAAATCGAAGGTGTATGCCCTTTTCCCCACTGTAGTGCGATGCTGGTGTTAGTATATATAATTAGGGGGGGTGTGGGTGGCGCAGTACTTTGGTTTTATGGTGTCTGCTTTTGTTTTACATTATTTGGTAAAAGCCAACTAGTTGGGGGTCTACCCCCCCCCATTTTTGGGGGTATGTGCCCCCCACACCCCCCTTAAAATATATACTAAAAACAAGATTGCACTACAGTTGGGAAAAGGACATATACCATTGACTTGCTTTAGAGTACTACTTGTCAGTGAAATGAGTTTTAGGTGAAATGAGTTTTAGGTGAAATGAACTTTAGGTGATTTGGTCTTGGTGAAATGAGTTTTAGGTGAAGTGATATGTACCCTGATAATTATATATTACCCTTAATAAGAATAACTGGGATCATACCATTGATAATTTGAAGGGATACAATTATATGATAATGCATTTAGGATCTGCACCCATTTCCCATCCATAGATCTATGCAACACTTGAAAATGGATACGGATACACTTTTTTTATGCAAATGGGGAGTCTGTTCCATAACACCGGTAACCTCTGTGAGATAAACCTGTCCCTCCAAACCTTTGTGTTGAAGTAGCAGAAGAAGTTTTTAGATCCCTAGATCCCTATACTGAGTATTTCTGATGGCATTTGACTTGTTGATGTGCAGTAAATCTACCAGTAATGTGTTGGAGAATGCCTATATTCAATGACTGGCCTAATGAGGGCTGAGTAAAGGGGGACAATGATATTTCTAGGTGGGTCTATGTCAGAAGTTTGAGTTTTCAGAAACTTGAAATTCATATTGTCGAGATGATATGATCAAGTTCGAAAACAAACTTCAAACAAAAACTAAAATGTACTTTTTTTCTATGTTTTGGCCCGCACAGCCCCTGCATATTATATATACCAAATTTGAGATAACACTAAAGTGGGAAAAGGGGTCAATTCCCTGATCTTCACTTTACTGCAGTCTCCATTCAAAAGCTTAGAGTTTTCATAAACTTGATCATATCATCTCAACAATATGAATTTTAGTTTCTGAAAACTCGAGCTTCTGAAGTGGACCCCCTACATTTAGGCACTTCTTTGTTTATAAGTTGTGCAATGTAGAAGGGCATTACAACAATGGATACATGATGGTAAAACATTGAGTCACTACCCACTTAAGTTCCCAAATACCAAACAACTGGGTCAAATCTTAGGGGCATGTTTTCAATAGCATAGTTCGCTGGGGTGGATGACTTCTCACAGGATACAATAATGCATTTTTTTGCCATATACTTTCAGACTATCATTTTGACACAAGTTATTTGAGACAAACCCTTTAGCTGGATGGCTAAGTCATTTGTGGGTTCAATGACTGTTCCTAGCTTGCAGTCATCTCCAAACTTAGTCAGCCAGAGCCCTTTGGTATTGGCTTTTATTTCAGAAAAGTAGATGCCAAACAGATGCCCCAGCACAGAACCCTGGAGGACTTCACTGGTAACTGGTTTCTTTGTGGAGGTAACTCCCCCTATTTTGATTGTATGCATCCTATCTGTGAGCCAGTTGGCAATCCGGTTGGTGGCGTAGAGGTTTATTCCCAGTTTATTTAACTTTTCTAGTATGCTTGAGTGGGGTATTGTGTCAAAAGCTTTAACCAGGTCAAGATACATGGTGTGAACTATTTTGCCTTCATCCATTGCTTTGGTGACCTTTTAAAAAAAATCCTCCAAGTTTAGTAAGCATGACCTGTACTTGAAGAATCCAGACTGAGGCAGGGTCTAGACTATGGAGGTTCCCAATGTCCTGATTGATTAATTCCATGATACGTCTTTCCATGGCTTTGCATATGAGGCTGGCCAGACTTATGGGTCTGTAATTTCCTGGGTCTGTGGAAGGCCCTTCCTTATGCAGGAGAATGACTGCAGCTCTTCTCCATTCACTTGGTGTAAAACCTGTTTGGAGGCTGAGATTAAGCAGTGTTGGTAGGGGTGTGGTCAAATCATGCTTCCTGCTATTTAAGATGCATCCAGGAATATTGCCAGGACCCATCAATGCATTATTTGTTGCTTTTTATAGCACTTTTAGGACTTGGTCTTGTGTGGTAACTGGAGACAAGCCAATTTCAGGTATAATCTTTGGGACAGATGGACGGGAGAGAGGGGTAAAGGTAGAGCTAAATTTATCATCCAGCAGATTAGCTATATCCTCAGCCTCAGTGTAGGTAACATCATTCACAATCAGCTCCGCTCATTGTTTCTTTGTGCTTTTGAGATTACAAGCATAACTAAAAAATGCCTCATGACAGTCTTTCGCTTTTGTAGATATTTTAGTCATTTTAGTCTAAAACTTGGCTTTGGTGGATTTTATTAAGATCCTAAGATGTTTGTTTATTTAATTGACAATGGCTCTATCATTCTGGGAATTACCCTTCTTATTTTTGATAAAAACTATTTTCTTTTTATTATAAAGCTTGTTGATTTAATGTTTCCACCATATCAGTTTGTTTCTGGGGTTTTCCCTGCACTTGTTCTTATGGGGGACAGCTGCATCTATGCAGCTGTTTATGTGATGATCCAATGCGGTGGTATACATTTCTGCATATTCAGTAGAGTTAACTGGGTTTGCTGGGGATTTGAAGTTTGCCAGTGTATCACTTAGGAGTAGGTAGTTTGTCTTAAAGAAATTTCTAAAGGTACCTTGAGTGGCAGGGATCTCTTGTTTCAATTATATTTAGAAGGAGACTGCTTTATGATCAGACCTAACAAGTGATGAAGATACTCAAGGGGTGGTGCAAGATGCATATTTATAAGGACAAGATCCAATATGTTATTCCCCCTGATGGGTACTCTGACTAATTGTTCTAGGGCATTTGTATTGACTACATCCAGGAATATATGTGTCTGTGCACTACTGGTGGTGTACGTTTCTCAGTCTATAATTGGATAGTTTAGATCACCTAGGAAAATAGTATTGGGTTTAATAATGAATTATACCAGTTCATGTAGATAGGCATTGTGGCTTTCATCTGTCATTGAGGGAGTTCTATAACCGGCTATAGATATAGATATATAATATATGGCATGGGACCTTTCTGATGGAGTTTTTTAAAATTACCTGTTGTGGGTCATCCCATAGGTAAAGTATGCTTACCATCTTTCCTAAATTCACCTATTTCTGCAGTTAAACTTCCCCGAGTCCAGTTCAGTTTATCTATTAAGCAACCATAAATCCTACATGGTAGCCAGAAAGAAAGTGTACTTCCTATTATATTCAATGTTTTAAGAATAAATACAGCACAGGAATGCCTCGGTACCAAGCAGAAATTGGTTAGAATCTTAATACAATAAGTAAATAAGATAAAATAAAATAACACATCATTCGCAGAGACATCCATGGAGTTCAAAAAGTTTATTTTCTTACTTGGTCAGATCAGCACTGTGGTAATACAAACACTTTTCTTTCCTTTTAAGTATTTGAGTCACACAGTAGAGTACATTTCATTAGAATAAAAACAAAGGTGGTGTCTTTTGATAGGGTAATAAGAAAAGGATAGTGGGCCAATGGTGGTGGTTTTAAGTTTATCATATGAAAGAATGTTGGCATGGAGTAGCAGCCAATGTGGTTCTCTAATGAAAAAAAGGAAGCCAATAACAGCTGTGTAGAGATAATGTGTCTTAGAGTGCCGAAATTGGGTGTGTAAAGATAACCTTGGGCTGGTCTAAGGTGTACGTATAAGCAAAGTGATTGGTGGAGGCAGGGGGATAGGGACTGGACGTTGTGCAGTGAAGGGGCCAATAGTCAGTGTTTATCATGTGCCCTAGTGAATGGGTTTGGGCTGTAGCAGAGGAAAGAGGATAGGGCAAAGTCCATAAAACATAGAATTGGAAGGTGGAATAAAAGTATGTTTGTTGATTGTAGGGGACTAAGGGTGAAGTGGCTGGCTGGTGTGTGGGTGGCGGAAAACTATGATTGGCCAGAAACAAGGGAGGATGATTGATTATTGAGTGAGTGCAAGGTCAAATGATGTTTGTGTATGAACAGGCTGTGTGTATTAGTTAAGGAAGGAAGAATTATGTGTGATTAGGCTGCACTAGCCCATATAGAGTGAGGGAATGGATGCGAATAAAATAATAATGAAAGTTCAAATAAATACAATTCCAATTAATAATAAATAAATAAATAACCTTAACTATATGTATTCCAGAAAGGAGAAGAAACACAGAATGGGCTAGTGTGGATACAAAGGGGGGAGGGGGGCACCATATGCTGAAAGCCATAAAAATACGTGCTCAGTAAAAGACATATGTATGCTGATCCTAAAACAGCAGTAGTAAAAACACTCATTTATATTTATGATTTAGCTTTATAATTTAGTTTTACCAAAGCAGTTAGGTCAAAAAGCCATGACACCTGAATTAAAAGTCAGAAACGTTCCATTAGAAAATTTAGCTGTACCTCACTACATTGAGGCAAAGTGATAGCACAAGTCGGGATAAAGAGCTAATAGGTATTTTTAAAATATTTAAAGGGTGTGATCAGTGCTTTTGCTTGAGCTTCATCAGATCTGCTAAGATCAGGGTGGTAAATAAATAACTTATAGGAAAACACACTTTAAAACTTAGAAAAAGCTTCAGAACTACAGGCACATCAGAAGTGGTTGGGACTAAATTTAACATGAGAAATTATCATTAGCTAGAAGCAGAAATTTAAAAACACTGAGCAATACTGTAGGAAATATATAGTCCATGTAACGTCTAAATTCAAATTAAAGACTCTTGGTGAATGGTTCTCAGTAATACGCCTAGTGATGCAGTTTTCGAAGATTTAGTACACTGTTGATAGATACTTGTGTGTTTAACTTCAGTTGTCTGTATGCCTCTAAGATGATCTGCCATTCAAGTTCTCTTTTTTTCAAGGTAGTCATTGTGTTGCCCTTAGAGTTCATCTTTAGTGAGATGGTCAAGTACATGGGAATGAAAAGTGTTGTGCATGGGTCTGCTCCTGTGGCACTTTCTAAGGGCATTGTTTTAGTTGTAGCATATATCCATGAGGTGCCATTTGATCCTGGTCTTTATTTTGTTTACAATCATGCCCATATAGAAAGCTGGACATTGTGTGCATTGTGCCATGTAGACCATGCTCAAAGTGTTGCAGTCATAGGGCCCTTTACTCTGGAAGAAGTGGTTATCAGAGGGGTTATAGAAACCTAGGCATTTGCTCATGAAAATGCAGTATCTGCAGTTAGCGGGACTGCAAGCGTAAGTTCCGAGGAGGATATCTGTTGGTATCTCTTCTATTCTTTCAGCTCTTTCCACGAAGTCATGGATATTCTTTTTTCTCTGGATACTGAAGCTAAGAGTGTCAGGAAGGATGGTATTGATTGTGTGGGAATTTTTGATGATGACCCAGTTATCCTTAATGATTTCTATGATGGTTTTGAAATCCATGGAAAAAGTGTTCAGCATGAAGATGTCACTAGACGTTTTATGCTTCTTTCTGGAACTGGTGTACAAAAGGTCTGGGTTATTGTTTTTCCATGTAGTTATTGGTTTGAGTATCCTTCTTATGACCTGGTTACAGTATCCTCATGCAAAAAAACCCTTTTCAAGGTTATCCATGTTAACCATGCATTCTCTAAGCCCTTTTGAGACCCGTGCTATTCTGAGGCCTTGTGATTTGATCTCATTATTCTTTTATCTTGGCAGAGTGCATGCTGTCTTTATGTAACAGGAGGTTGACCCTCGTGGGTTTTTGAAAGAGATTGTTGGAGAGCACTGAATGGCTGTTGTCCTTTGAGATCAGTAGGTCCAGGAAACAAGCTTTATTTCTCTGATAGGAATAACTGAACTTAAGGAAGTTAGTAGAATTCCCGATGTGTTCAAAAAATTGACTAGGTTCCGTTCATCACTATTCCAGATGCTAAATATATCATCTGTATAACATAAATAACAGTCATGTGTTGGAAGAATGGAATTCTGTAAATGTGGTCCCTTTCCAATTTGCCAAGGGCTGTATTCACAAGGGTAGGGGCCATGGCTGCCCACATAGCAATCCCACTTTTTGTCTGTAGTAAAGCTGAAAAAATTGTTCTCAAGCAGGAGTTTAAGAATTCTAGTGAATTGGTAGTGATTCAACCACTGCCTTGATGCAATACTCATGTGGTAGAACAGTATAGTGGGCCTTGACATCTATGATGATGAGGAAAGAGTCTTCATTAACTTGTATCTCACAGATTTTCTTTAAGAACTCCACAGTTTCTAGGACAAAGGAGGGATTTTGTTCTGCTAAAGACTTGATTTTTTCATCCAGGTAAATCGATTAAGTCTCCTTTATACTCCCCCCACTTGCTATGATGGGTCTATAGGGTGGGTCCACAATATTTTTGTGGGATTTTGGAATTCTGAAAAAGGTGGGTAGTTTTGGTTCACTGACTGTAAAGAAATCTAGAAGCTGTTCACTAATGAGGCCTGTATCTCCAAGTTCAAATAATTCTGAAGTTAGGTTTTCATACACAGACTTTACTTGGGTTAGGTTCCATTTGTCATACTAGTCTCCATTGTTAAGCATGGATTCAATCTTCATCATGTAAGCCACTTTATCTGTGACAAGGATACCAATCCCTTTGTTGGCCTTCATGATTCTCTGAGTTGGATCCAAACTAAGTCCCTTTAGTGCCTTGAGCTCTTGGATTTTAAGTTGTAGAATCATCTTTTGGGAGTGTTTTTGAGAGCCTGTCTGACATCCATTTCACACTTTGCTTCGAAGTCAGCTACAGTTGGATTTGGGGGAGGTGTAAAAGTTACAAATTTTTTCCATTTCTCTTTAATCCTGGGATTTTCTGGAGATTCCTTATTATGGAAGAAGATTTTCACTTTCAGTTTCCTGGTAAATGATTTCAGGTCTATGATAGTCTGTACTATTTCACCCCTTCTGTGTGGGACAAAGGTTAGACCTTTTTCAATGACTGCCAGTTCTGTTCTGGTAAGTGTTTTTTTGGAGTGGTTCCAGATCTTAGGCTTCAGTTGTGTTGGGCAGTGGCCTTCAAAGTGGTAGGTTCAATGGTGGGACCCAAAAGTTACCTCTTCCCCTGCTAGGTCCAATGTCTGTGGTGGATCTGATTGACCACAGATTGTTGCAGTCTCTGGTGGTTGGTCACCATTGTATGCTGATTTTGTGGCTGGATTAGTGTGGTTCAAGGGGTCCAAGTCTTTCTGTCTCTCTCTCAGTTGATCTGACCACTGGTTTTGAGGCTGGGTTAGTGTGGCTTGGGGGTACAAGTATTTTTCTGATATTCTGATTGGTATTTCTGGGAAGAGTTTCCTTGCGAGTCTAAGTTGGGGGATCCTTTCCCTCTCTGATAAACCTGCTGTTCTGTTGTGGAGTTAACAGGTCTACTTGGGTTTCCTTCAGGAGCAGTGTTATTATTATGGACCATCCAGTTTGGGGGTTCTTGGGCCATAGCTATGCTCAAAGGTAAGGAAGGATTGTTCTTGGTGGTAGTGTCCAGATGATGGACTCTGGGGTTATGGTAGTCCTGTCTGTGAAAGGTTCATTTTGGTAGTCATATCTTGTATGAGTCCTTGTTGAGGCTGAGGTCTCTGTAGAGCTTCTGTTGGTTTTATAGTGTTATTGTTATTGAGTTATTCGATTTTGGTAAAAGTAGGTTCTAGTTAGGATTCTTTGACATCGGCTTCATTTAGGTTAGGTTCTAGTTTCTCAAGGGACTGGAAGTGTCTCATTTGTAGATCTCTGTTGTGTTCCAGAAGTAACACAAACAAAAATGGCTAAAATAACATAGAACCAATGTATACTTTATTTGATTCAGTAAGTCATTCAGTAATCGCTTTTGTCTCTATAAACAAGACTTCTTCAGACTGAATGAAATCCACAATTAAATCACATTAAATCACTTAAGTTAATTACATAATTAATTAAGTAATTAATGCTTAACTCTATTTCTGCTTAAAAAAAAAACATTTTTCTTGCCGTTCAAACCTGGAAGGTAGCATGCATCTAGCTTAACTTGCTATACATAATCCATCCAATACAGTTCCTCTTATGCAATGAAGGAACTCTCATAATTTAAAACTTGATCTAAAGCAATTACTTTGAAGTCTACTTTACAGTTGCAATTATTGTAATGTTTACTGAGGGCATTGTTCTCATTCTTAACTTGTATAATATATATATATATATATATATATATATATATATATATATATATATATATATATATATATATATATATATTCATGTATTCTACAATAAAGCTGCCTAGTGTTTTTTCCTACATAAAAAGCATTACATAAAGCACAAACAATCAAATAAACCACATATTTGGACTTACAAGAAAATCTTCCTCGTATTTAGATAATAATCCTATTAACCTCAATTTCTGTGATCCCTGTGTATATAAATAAGAACAAAAACTGCAATCAAAACATTCAAACATTCCTGTTTTAGCAAATTTGTTAGCGGGGTCACTTACTTTGGCCTGAAAACATTTCTTAAAGCTTTTCCCTTTCTTACTTACAAATACCAGTTTTTCTCCAACACCTTTTTTCACCTCTGGGAAATGTCTTAATATTTTCCAGTTCTCAGACATAATATTCTTCATAGGGTCATAAGATCATAGCAAGTTACTAGGCTGTTGGCCCTGAGGCCCTTACAAGCCTATCCAAGAATTTAGCCATTATTCTGACAAGTCAGCACCTGATGCCCCTGTCCAGCAGGGACACAGATGGAATCCCAGGGATGTATTTTCTGCTCCCCATCCAGTTATCCAGGTTGCACTTAAAAAAGGGTTAATGAGGTACTCTGCTTGACGTGGAGCAGGAGTCTGTTCCACAGAAGTGGGAGTCTCTGGGACACAAAGTTGTCCCATCAAGTCTTACTGATGTCACAGACCAAGTTGAGATCATGCTTGTGGGTTAATTGAGTGGAGCTTGACTTGCAGATATGCAGCAGTTCCATGAAGACAGGGTCTGAGATTGTTTTGTATGCCAGACAGAGGTCACCTCTGAGAAGTCTATAGGAGACTTAGTAGAGGGACTAGGCCTTTAGCCTATCTGTGTAGGGTAGATGTTTGAGGCCTTGGATTCTCCTGGTGAGGAACCACTGTGGTCTCTCCAGCTGCTGCATGTGCTTTGTGAGGTAAATGCTGAAAGGGGCATTGTACTCAATAACGGGGCTTATGAGGGACAAATACAGAGATGTTATGACCACCTTGTCCCTGGATGAGATACCCTTACTAATGAGGTGGCCCATGTAGAAAGCTTTCCACGCAACAGAGGCAATATGGTGGTCAAAAGTCAGTTTGCTATCAACCTTGGTGCTCAAGTCCCTCACAAATGATTGATGGTGCTTTTCTCATCAATACTGCTAGTAACTTGCATAGCAAATTTCTTTTTTCAGGTTTGGGGTTCTCTATCCTTCATGTCTTATTCTTATACTCTCTTTGAATTCTATATCCACAATTTCTCTTGGATATTTTGTAGTTATAAACTTATTACATAATGCATTGCTTAGTAAAATAAAATCACCATCTTTGTCTGTGACCATACTGATTCTATTGAGCTGACTTTTAATAATGTTGACTTCCATATTCTTAGAGTACATATTAGTGCGGAGTCTGCATGTCCACCCAGCATTTATGTGGGTTTCCTCCGGGTGCTCCAGTTTCCTCCCATGTTACAAAGACATGCATCTGGAGCATTTCTCCCTGGGCCTCTGCTGAAAATTAGCTTTGTTCCAAGTCATACTTTCCTGGTAAATAAATGTTAAATAAATATAAATAAATAAATAGTGGAATTCAAGTATGCATTATTTTGCAAGTCTTTTTTTTAAATTTAAGTCAGCAATTTACCAGACTCTTTGTATACTTCAACATCTAAAAAATTCACACTATTTGTATTTAAGCAAGATGTAAATTTTAAATAGGCACTAGCATTATTAATAAAATGCAAAAATTCATAAAATAGTTTCACTTCTCCTCTCCAAATAAAAAAAAAAATAATTATCAATAAAATGCTTATAAATAATGATGTTATTGAAGAAAGTACTGGAAAAGATATTAGCCTTTTCCCATCCATTCATAACATATTAGCATAACTTGGTGAGATTGCGTCACCCATCGCTACTGCATTAGTTTGCTGAAAATGTTTCCATTGAATTCAAAGAAATTGTATGAGAGAATAATATCTAATATTTCCATAATTAAGCTAATTTGCTCAGAGCATAAAATATTTGAATCTAGCAATTCTGATCTAACAATTTCCATTCCTAATTCATTTGGTATTACTGTATACAGGGATTGCACTTCCAGTGTCACTAATAAATCAGACTCTAATACTGACAAATTTTTGATTTTGCTATTGACATCAAAAGTGTCTCTTATGTAAGAATCACTTTTAACAACCACCTTTTGCAATAATTTGTCAACATAAATAACCATTGTTTCTGTTTTACACCAAATGCAAGTTACAATTGGCCTTAAAGGTGGGTTGTCCAATGATTTATGGACATTGGGTAGCTCAAATATTTTACTAATTGCAGGCTTAGAAACTTCCAATATACAGCTTAGTTTCAGTATTGATCCTATTATCAATTAACAGGTCATTAATGAACATATATACCATGGAATAGGCTTTCTTAATATCTAAGAAAGTCACTTTTTTAAAAAAACATTGTACCAGCAAGCATTTGTTCCTTCTTACAGTTATACATGTCTCTATCCAAAATCAGAATACTATTACCTTTATCAGCTTTAGTTATAATCAAATTCTCATTATTGACAATTCCATAAAAAGCAAATCTTTCTTTGTTGTTCATATTATAAAACTTATTAATCAACTTGTTTAACAAATCTCTTACTTGTACCTCTATCACATTTAAGAAAGCCTCTAGTTCTGGTTGTAAAGGAGGATTAAGCAAAGTTGTTGTGCACAAGGCAATGTTTATTATCAAAAAAACTGGAATCAGAAGTTGAAGCGGAGTGGTCAAAAAGGGAACAACAACAGGTTTTATGTAGGTTTAATGACAGTTTTAAAATTGTCAGTTTATCTAAAACAGTCTTGAATGGGTCTGAATGCAATGTTTTAAAAAAGGCTGGACTTTCATACCTGCCAAGAGGGCAGATAAATGTGACATGATAAACAATTTTAGAGAGTTTGCGAGAAAGTTAACATTTTGGTTTACTAACAATAATGCAAAGACAAATGAACTTTCTAAACCTAGCTTGTTTAATCCTCTTTTATGGCCAGAACTAGAGACTTTACTAAATGTGATGGAGGCACAAATAAGAGATTTGTTAAACAACAAGCCAAAGAGTACGTTTTATAATATGAGCAGCAAAGAAAGATTCACTTTTTATGGAATTGTCAATAATGAATTTGATAATAACTAAAGCTGACAAGAGTAACAGTATTGCAATTTTGGATAGGGAAATGTATAATTGTAAGATGGACCAAATGCTTGCTGACATAAAGTTTTATAAAAAAGTGACTTTTTTACATATTAAGAAAGCCTATTCCATGACAGATATGTTCAGTAATGACTGGGTAATTCGTAATAGGATTAGTATTGAAACTAAGTGTTAGCTGGAAGTTTCTAAGCCTGCAATTAGTAAAATTATTGGTCTACCCAAAGTCCATAAATTATTGGACAACCCACCTTTAAGGCCAGTAGTAATTTGGAATAGGTGTAAAAAAGAAGCAATGTCTATTTATGCTGACAAATTATTGCAAAAGGTGATTGTTAAAAAATGATTCTTACATAAGAGATACATTTGATTTGAAGAACAAAATCAAATATTTGTTGATACTTGAGAGTGATTTATTAGTGACACTGAATGTACAATCCCTGTATACAGTAATACCAAATGAATTAGGAATGGAAATTGTTAGATCAGAATTGATAGCTTCAAATATTTTATCCTCTGAGCAAATTAGCCTAGTTATGGAAATATTACATATTATTCTGTCATGCAGTTTCTTTGAATTCAATGGAAACTTTTTTCACCAAACTAATGCAGTATCGATGTGTGCTACAATGGGTACCCAGTTATGCTAATATTTTTATGAATGGATGGGAAAAGGCTAATATCTTTTCCAGTACTTTCTTCAATAACATCATTATTTATATGTGTTTCAATGATGATGTTCTCTTTTTAATTTGGAGAGAAGTGAAAATATTTTATGAATTTTGCATTTTATTAGTAAATATTTTTCCATTTAAAATTTACATCTTGTTTAAATACATGCACTGCATATTTTTAGATGCAGAAGTATACAAAGAGTCTGGGAAATTGCTGACTAAAATTTGCAAAAAATACCCCCAAAATAATGCATACTTGAATGTCACTAGTATGCCCCCTAAGAATATGAAAGTCAGCATTATTAAAAGTCAGTTCAAGAGAATCAGTATGGTCACAGACAAAGATGATGCATTTATTTAGAAAGCAATGCATTATGTAATAAGTTTATAACTAGAAGATATCCGAGAGAAATTGTAGATATAGAATTCAAAAAAAGTATAAGAATAAGAAATGAAGGAGAGAGAAACCACAAAACTAAACAAAAAGTAATTTGCAGTATAACACTGCTATGCAAGTTACTAGTAGTGTTGATGAGAAAAGTATAGAGAATATTATATCTGAAAATTGGAAAATATTAAGAAGTTTCCCAGAGGTGAAAAATGTGTTGGAGAAAAATTGATATATGTAAGTAAGAAAGGGAAAAGCTTTAAGAATTGTTTTCAGGCCAAACTAAGTGCCCCTGTTAAGAATGCTGATAAAACAGGAATGCTTAGATGTTTTGATTGCAATTTTTGTTTTTATTTATATACAGGGATCACAGAAATCAAGGTCAATAGGGTTACGATCTAAATAAGGGGAACATTTTTTTTGCAAGTCCAAATATGTAGTTTATTTGATTGTGCATCATGTAAAGCTTTTTATGCAGGAATAACCACTAGAGAGCTTTATTGTAGAATACATGAGCATGTACATGCTGTACAAGTTAAGAATAAGAACAATGCCCTCATTAAATATTACAATAATTGCAACTGTAAAGTAGACTTCAAGGTAATTGTTTTAGATCAAGTTTTAAATGGTGAGAGTTCCTCCATTGCAAAAGAGGAACTGGACTGGAATACCTTACTGAACTGAATAAAGTATACATTGGTTTTATGTTATTTTAGCCATTTTTGTTTGTATTCCTTATTAACATACAATCTATCTTTTCCATTGTTTTGTTTTCAGTAGTTTAACTAAGCTGAAGCTTGCTTCAGTGAGGAGGTTGTTCTATGAGGGATATTTCAATTTTCTGAGGGAACATTTCTGATTTTTAATTCAGGTTTTATGGCCTGTTGACCTAACTGCTTTAGTAAAACTAAATCGGAAAGCTAAATCATAAATTTAAATGAGTGTTTTTACTGCTACTATTTTGGGGTCTGCATACATATGTCTTTTACTGACCATGTACTTTTATGATTTTCAGCATACAGTGTCTTCTTCCCCACTGCTTTGTATCCACATCAGCCTATTTGGCGTTTCTCCTCCTATCTGGAATACATAGAGTTATGTTTATTTTTATTCTTAACTGGAATTGTAATTATTTTAATTTTCATTAATATTTTATTTGCATCCACCCCCTCACTCTACATGGACCTTTGTGGAACAATCACACATAATTCTTCTTCCCTTAACCAATACACACAGCCCGTTCATATCCACACATCATTTGACCTTGCACTCACTCATTTACCAATCACCCTCCCTCATTTCTGGCCAATCATAGCCCTCCACCACCCACACCCCAGCAAACCAGTTCACCCTTAGTCCCCTTCAATACTTTTATTCCACCTTCCAATCTCATGTTTTACGGTCTTTGCTCTATTCCCTTTCCTCTGCTGCTTCCCAACACCTCTCACTAGGATACATGATATACACTGACTATTGGCCCCTTCTTCACTGCCCAACATCTCATCCCTATCTCACTGTCTTCACCAATCACTTTCCTTATATGTATACCTTAGACCAGTCCTAGGTTATCTTTACACACCCAGTCCTGGCACTCTTAGACACATTATCTCTACATGGCTCTCACTGGCTCCCTTTTTTTTTTCATTACAGAATTGCATTAGCCACTACTCGATGGCCAACATTCTTTCATACAGTAAGCTTAAAACCATCAAAATTGGCCCACTATCCTTTTCTTATTAACCTATCAAAAAACACTACCTTTGTTTTTATTCTAATGAAATGTACTATACTTTGCAACTGAAATAAATAAAAGGAAAAAAGTTTTTTTTATTACTACAGCACTCATCTGACCAAGTAAGAAAATAAACTTTTTGAACTCCACGGATGTCTCTGTAACCAATGTTTTATTTTATTTTATCATATTTACTTATTCAGTTAATATTTTAAGCAAATTCTGCTTGGGAACTGAGCATTCCTGCTCTGTATTTATTCTTTATTCAATTTTGACCATTTTGGTTAAATTACTAGGGGTTACAAGCATGGTTTCCTTTAAAGCAAGCCCGTCACAACCACAAACATTAAGTGCACTGCTTTTTTTTGATTATTCTATCCAATGTAGGTTAAAAGGCATATGTTCTGGCATAAAATTTAGCAACTGAAACACATGGTAAGCATGCCAGCAGGGATATCAGCAAACAGAATCTAATTCCACTTTAAAGTTACTTAGACCCATTCCCATAATATTAAATTGTGTGAAGACCATCCCCCACAACATCTTATAATGTTTGTAATCAGGGGTCAGTTTAGGCAGTAAAATGAAATATTCTACCCTTAGTGGTGTAAATTGCTTGCTCAGGCAGTCTATAAGAAGTAAAAATAACTTCTTAACTCTTAATCTGCTAAAACAGCTTATAGCAATCTGCTGAAAGAAGTGTGTGTAAATGCAAGTGTATTTTTTTCTCTTTGTAGTAGTAAAAAGTCTGTTTGTAAAGTTGAATTTTAGGGAGTAACTCCACCTACTATGCTAGTCCTGAATGGGAGATAGTTTTTTTGAGTACAACATCCATCCTGAGAGCTTGCTCTAAGTTATTTTTAATTCCTTACATTTACACATACTAAAGAATTAGCCCTTTCTCTCACCTCACTCAGCATCCAGAGCTAGTTAATTTAGCTTGCTGAAGATAAAGGCACCGTTTTTTTAAAAATTACCTGTTTCTGGTCACCCCAAAGGTGTAGTGTGCTCACCAAGTAAGTGTTTGGATTTCATAGTTTATTTAGCTAGCACTGTATCTTAAAATCAGCATTGCTCATTCTGTGACTTTCATCCTAAAGCTAAAAGTTTGATAACTATATTTTATTGTTAATTTAGCTAACCTTTTGTTTTCCAGCCAGTATCAATTAATGTACAACTCTCAGTTTAATGTCACAATTTTGCATATCCTAGATAATGTGGCTATCCTAATGTTACAGTCAGTATTGCTTAATGTGTACTCTCATTTTATTTAGTAAAGGATTGTAATGCTGTACATTTTTAATAATTTAGTTAGCACTCTGATTCTAACTCAGTATCATTCAGACTGGACACCTACTTCACTGTTTAAAGTGTGTTTAACTGCATTTTCTTGTAACTTAGTGTGTGCTAAAAAGTTAATATCAGTTAATGGCTGACTCTCATTTCACTGTATAAGTCTGGGTTCTCTATCAGAAGCCTGAAACACTATAAGCCTGAAAATCAAAATCCTGAAACCAAAAGCCTGAAAATTCAAAATCGCGAAAACACAAAATGGACATACTGACGTCATTGTGGCTTTGCTATTGTTAGCCCTGTGGTGTTAGGTCATGCGTTGGGTTCAGGTAAGTGTGCGGTTGGTTTTATGTTAGGGTTAGGGGTGGTTTAAGTGAGTTAGGGTTAGGGCGCAGGTTAGGCATGTATGCAATAGTGACAAATATTGGGGTTAGGGGCGGTTTAAGTGAGTTAGGGTTAGGGCGTGGGTCAGGTGAGTGTGCCATAGTGACGGACCTTAGGGTTAGGGTTAGGGTCAGGATCAGTTGGTAGATATTAGTGTCTTTATAGTGACATATTAGCATTATTTGTGTTTTCAGGATTTTGAGTTTCAGGATTTTGGGTTTACAGGATTTTGAATTTTCAGGCTTTTGGTTTCAGGATTTTGATTTTCAGGCTTATAGTGTTTCAGGCTTCTGATAGGGAACCATAAGTCTGATATTTGCATCTTTGTAGATAGTCTAGTGAGTTATATACTAGTTCTGAACTAAGGGTATCGTGAAGCTTAAGTTGATATAGACAGTGAATACCAATCATGCTCTATAATATACAGCTAAAGTGGTCAGATATACAAAAAACTGTACTTAAAAAGCATTTCAATAACTAGAAACAATAGAAGGTGTTTAAGGAGGTCTAGAAACACTGATTATTTTTACTTATTAATTTGTTAGTTACACTAGCTTATTCTGAAATACTGTTTTTGATGGCTACGCTGCATTTCAATTCAGCACATGTTCCGGTGCTCTCCTATTCCTAATTAATTTCATAACTGAAATATTTTTCCTCTAGCTCCCTAAAATCACCTATTTCTGCTGTGAAACTTCCCCGAGTCCAATTCAATTGATCTAAGTGACTGGGAATACTATGCTGTAGCTGGGAAGAAAGTGTACCTCCTATTCTATCCAATGCAGGTTAAAATACCTAGGTTCTGGCATAAAACCTAATTGAAACACATATTGGTGAGCACACTGCCAGGAACATCAGCAAACAAAATCTAATTCCACCATAAAGTTACTTAGACCCATTCACATAATATTATCTTATGTGAAGACCATCCCCATTACATCTTTTAATGTTTGAAATCCAAGGTCACTTTAGGCAGTAAAATGAAACTATGTACCGTTAGTAATGTAAATTGCTTGTTCATGTGTTCTGTAAGAAGTAAAATAACTTCTTTACTCTTAACCTGCTAAAACAGCTTACAGCAGTCTGCTGAAAGTAATGTGAGTAAACACAAGTATATTTTTTCTCTTTATACTAGTAAAAGGTCTGCTTGTAAAGTTGAATTTTAGGGAGTAACTCCACCTACTATTCTGGTCCAGAGTGGGAGTTGTTTTTTTAATATGCCATCCATCGTAAGGGCTGTTTGTACGCGCTCCCCTACCCTACTCCCATTTCCCACACACCCCTCTAGCCTATATTTGGCTTTAACAAGCCACACCCACAATTTCCACTCACCAATTATACTACAGTTCCTCTGATCCTATTTAAACTTATTTAATTATCCAATTACATTCTTCCTAGAACTAGTCTTCATACATATTATACCCACAAAGTCACATTTAAGCAATTTACCAACACCTTAGGGTATAACCAGACAAGTATACTACTACTAAATTGCATCTCAATCATTACCATAACTAAATAATCATTCATTATCTATAATATTCTACCAGTAAAGGAACACATACTTTAAAAACCAGGACCAGGTACCAACTCTTTACAATCTCTCCAGTCCTCACAAGTGCTTTTAAACTACATAAAGTAATTTTGCACAAAACACAGGAATAGTAACACCATAACCAACATGCTAGACTCTCACTCTACACTTCCCATTATTCTTACAATATCTGTCCATTGGGCTTCCTATTATATTTATCTAAACACTCCAACTTCCACTCATACAACCCCCTCCCCATCTCCAAAACAAACAATACTCAAAATTATCCTGATATCACCTTCCATATTATGAACATAGATCAGGCGTTATTTACTATTCTCTCTGTACAGCCTTCTCCACCCATTTACCTGAAATATGATAAATGTGTAACAAAAATCTTAAATTTGATTACACATATATCACCCCAACTCATTCTTAATGGTGATGTTCACCCAAACCTTGATCCCAAAACTAATATACTCCACCTCTAACCCATTACTTAACCCAAAAGTTTTCTAAACCTCCTCAGAAAAGCAGCTGATCTACTATTACTTAACATTAACATCAGGAGTATTCTTAAAAAAGTACAGTAATTACATGCCACCATCGCTCTTTACTCACCTGATATTGCTTTAATAGTGGAGACATGGCTGAAACGCGACATCAGCAGTAATGAAATCATACCCCCAGTGTATAATATTCTTAGGTTAGACAAGAAAAATAAAAGAGAAGGAGGCATAGCCATTCTATTTAAAAAGACCCTTAATCAAATCACCCCTGACTTCAATAATGCAGAAATAATGTATACAAAATTAATAATTAACTCAAAACAAATTTCAATGTAGTCACTACCTACATGATCCTTAGTAATAACCTCTCCATCTTTGCACACATTCTTCAGGAGACATCAAAATCCCTACTGCAGGAAACAATCATCATGGGTGATTTCAACAAAAATTGGTACACCTGTAACTCCCAAAATCCAACTAATCACACAAACCTTCACGACTTCATCCAAATAATTCAATCTCCTACCAGGGGAAACAAAACATCTAAGAGGCAGTCTATCTTGGACTGGATCCTAACCAACAGACCCATTCTCTTACTACTGTCAGGTTGTCTCCAAGATACACTTATTGACCTTCTCAAACACCGCATAAATCCATTGAAACTTAACACTTACTAACAAATTCATAACAAAAGAACTGTTAACCCCAAAGACTTCATATCCTCCCTTAAACTCTGTAATTGGTAACCACCCAAGTATCTCCCTCTAGAAGAAGCCATTGATTTTTTTTTTAAATTCCACTTTCCTTAGTATCTTGGACATACTTGCACCACCAAGGACAATAAGAATAATATCCAACTTTGCACCTTAGGTAACCAGTGAAACAGGATCACTCCTAAAAATAAGAGACAAGGCTTGGGGAGTACTGCACATTAACAAAACCCTAGGAATTAAAGAGGCTTATCGAGAATTTAGAAACACAACCAAAAAAAAACAAAACAAAAAAAAACAAATCAAACAATATAAAATAAACCATTACAATAGCCAATCAAAACATCAAAATATTCCTCACAAATTTTGGTTTGCAATAAAAAACAATTCTACAACCAGGGCAAGTTAACACACCTTTCCCAACAACCAACAATACTACAGATAGCATCAAAACACAATTTAATAAATATTGTACCAAAACCATCCTAGACCTTACAAGTAACAACTGCCCTACCTCCTCATCACTCCACTCAACAATAAGTCAGGATGGAAATACTTTTTCCCTCAATCTTCTCCCTACAGAGATTATAAAGTATCTACACAAGCTTAAACCAACTACCAATCAACCAACCAGCTGATCAGTTACCTGCAGAGTATCTGAAAATCTCTGCTGAAGCCATATCCTATCCTATCCTATATCTATTCTTATTAACTCATCCATCTATGAACAAAACGTGCCAACAATTTGGAAAATATCACACATTATCCCATTACATAAAGCTGGAAACTCAACAGAACTGTCCAACTACCATCCTGTAATGATCTTATCACCATTATCCAAAGTTTGCATTCAGTCTGAATTACTGAACTATCTATTAACTAACTATCTTTATTTAACACTCAGCATGGAGTCCAACCAAAACATAGCACAACTTATGTCCTTCACTAACAGTTTTAATCAGCTTAGAAATGATGGCAAACCAGTACCCTCTATCTTTCTCACCCTATCTAAAGCTTGCAATACTGTCTGTCATAACAAACTCATAACAGTTGTTTCAGATCTTAGACTCAGCCATTCTGCACTTGCATGGTTCCAGGATTACCTGGTCAGATGCCACCAAGCTGTATTATGGCACAAAACTTTGCTTCTCTATACCAAGTCACTCTGGGAGTGCCATGGGGTTCTAGCCTAGGTCATCTTCTCTTCATCCTATTTACTAACAATCATCATACTTTTACCCTGCATGCATCCTAATATGTGCTGTGCCCACACTACAACAATGTTAACATATAACCCAGCAGTCCTTCTCAGCAGTAGAATCTTGGCTAGATAAGGCACAGCTCATTCTTAACCCCAATAAGACTAAGCTTATGCTTTTTTAATCAACAAGAGCCACAGATCATCCATCCTTTAATATCTCATCATCAAATAACACAATTATTTCTCCAGTATCTCATACCAAACTTCTCAGTGTGGTCATTGACAGTAACTTGAAATATGACATTCAAATAGCTCAGTCTGTAAAGAAAGTCCACAAAGAACTTGGTATGTTATATCGAAATAAACAATTTCTAACAAACAACACTAAAGCTACCACTGCAAAAACTCACCTAGTCTCTACCCTGCTCTATGCATCTCCCTTTCTCACTATTCTAAAACAATCAGATTTAAGTAAACTTGACATCTCCTACAATAAAACTGCAAAGTTTGCCACAGAATCTACCAGTAGATCTCACCATTGTCTAGCATTAAGACAACTCACTTGGTAGAGCTCCCAAATCTACTAATCTACAACCAACTGAGGATGGCCCATCAACCAGACAAAACTCCTGCCTTTCATACCCTCCTTCAACCCTACTCTACCAACCGTGTTTGCATTCCACTAATAAATCATTACTAAAGATATCTAAAGCTAACAACACTGCTGGACAATCCCTCTATTCCAGCTACATAGCAAAAATCTGGATTTTTCTACCCCTAAACTTAAAAAATACCACTAGCACTTCAAAAAAGATCCTTACAACCCATTTAACTAATACATGGCTTTATTCTTGCTCTAATCCTGGGTAAGAAAAAAATTAACTTTAATTAATGGCCATGCTCAGTATTGTAATATATAACTATTATAATTGTTGAGCTCTGTACATTGTATTTTATGTTTTTCTACCTTTATTTAAATATATCTTTATCAATGAAAATACCATGTATCGCAGTACTATGCAAACTGTAAAAATGTTGTTCTGACAAGATTTAAAAATGTTGTACTATCGGTTCTATATCTTTGTACACACTCAATTAAGTCATTTTATATACATACTATTTTGTGCACTATCTAAGTAGCCTTGTACACTTTCTCTGTGTATTAATGTGGCACTTTCCTCCCCAGGCCTCCACTGAAAAAGGACAGCTCGTCCAGTCAGACTTTCCCGATAAACAAATGTAAAATAAATAAAAAAATCAAAAATATATTTAGACATGAAGAAATTCTAGTGCACTGTGCTGCTTTACCAGCCTTGATATCTCTTCTGAATATAGAATGATTCACCTCCACCTTTTTCCCCTCCTGTGCAGTTTCTGGTCTAAATATGTGGAAGTCATTATAGCCCTGCACAGCCAGAGTGGTCTCTGCTATTTTAAACCATGTCTGAGTCATTACACAGATGTCATTGTCTTCTAGTGTGAGAAGGGCTCATAGGGAGTGAAGTTTCTTGTTCAGACTCCTAGCATTGATCAGTAACACCTTCAAATTTTACTTTTTTTTATGTTGATAGGTTTATCAGACTGACATTGCTAAAAAAGGACACTAAGGGGGTGGACAGTATCTTTTCCAATAATCAAAAACCCTAATGGGGACAGATGTAGGCCATCCATGGTGAAGCAGCATGGTCTAGCAATCATATCCTCCCAGGCTGACAAATATTGACACCAAAAAGTTAGTTACTGAAGTCAATTATTTTTTATTCATGTCACAGCATCATCCTTGGAGAAGGTAGACTGCTGCTCAATGTTAGGCTCATACCTGCCTTGGACACATAGGACCAGATTCATAAATGTCTACACTAAGTGTACACTGTTCTGAGTGAACAGACAATGTAAGCATAATTCACACTCTCTTCCTCCTAATTTCATTTTCCTACTGATTTTTTTTGCTGTCTTAAACATTGAGGGAAATGCATAAAGCTTACCACAATGTGTAGACTACATCTACACTTGTTGTAATCTTTCTGAGTGACTAGAAACCACAAAATATGTGGTAAGGAAGTTCTTGAATACAGATTGTGTATACTTAGTGTACACTTAGTGTAGGTGATAATGAATGTAGCCTATAGTATGAGAGCTCCATCATGTTTCTCTTCATATAATCCAGAGAGGTACACCTCAAGTCATTGCAATGGCATGAAGTTTGACAGAGTCATACTGGTACTGTGTTCAGTGACTTGAGTGCATGCATGATCTGATGGATCCTGGCACCAAACTGCAACCAATACTCTTTTGTCACTCAGCCCGGTAAGAGTCATATCTGTATGTCTTACAATGGAGTTACCTATAACACAAATGTTTGCTTGTGTCAATGCCTGTTTTATGGGCTCAGAATCTGTGACCTTGGGGCTCCTCGTGAGTGAGAAAGTAGGCTTAAAATGCTGTTGTGTTTTGGAGGTATGTGAGGTTTAGCCAGGTTAATTTCTAAAACCTTATCATATTATGGATTATGTGAATTGTGATGGCCTTGGATAGGTGTGCAGTGTTGTGCACTGCCGATGATTATGTTGTCTTAGTTTACTGTGTGTAAGATTTTTGCCTCAGGGAATATTATATATGTACATCTCTCATAGACTGTGTTATGCTGTTTGAATAATAGATGATCATCAGCCAACATGAGACAATTCTTACACTGTCTCAAGGTACCCATCTCAATCAGGCAGGCTACAGAAGTTGTGGGAAAGTGTTGGTCGATGATACCAACAGGAATGACTCTGGGGTGACATGGTCTTTATGACATTATCTCACCTCAAGACAAAGTAGAAGAAAATGATTAGCTATGGATCCAGAAATGTGATTTGTTCATTAGTCTTTGTGGAATAGTCAAGAACCCTGAAAAGACACAGAACTAGATTTCAAAAAGACTTGCTTTTGCTGTAAGTGACTCACTCCAGTGAGAGCAACTCTTTTGATAATGTGGCAGGCTTAAGGCACTTATACTGATTAGAAGTCTTTTGAAATCGGTGCAGGCTTATACTGGCATAAGTCACTAATATGGAGTGGGAAAGCAAGACATGGTTGTTTTTCTTTAAATATTTAGGATCAGAGTGCTGTACTGAGATATAGCAATGTCATTATTCATGACTTTACTGATTTATTTATTTCTTAAGCAGTTTTGAAAGAAGAGTACCAAAGTATATCACGATGCCATGTCAAATACAAATATTCCATGGAAATAACAAGTAGCTCTCAGTAGTAAAACTGAGCAGGAGCTGAAACAGATGTTAAACTGGGATGTCATTAAAAAGCAATTTACCTCCCGAAATGACTAAATTGTATGTTTACAAATTTATTTCATTTTCTAAGTCATATTTCTCATGCAAAATGATTATTACAAGTCCACTGAAAGTCTTAATTTGACAGACAAAATGAGTGCAAGTGTGATTAGTACATTAAAGTCTATATTTTTGAGAAAGAGATTTCCAGTGTTTTTATATTTCACAGTGTTCCAGAATACAGATGTTAGGAAATCAGATATATGTGGCTGAGTGTGAAATTGCACATGTTATACAATAACTGGCCATTAACATTAAAAAATGAGCATATACCAATGGAAACAAGTCTGGTCGCCTGGACTTTCTTCTATTAATATATGCTACAGAACTTCTACTTTTCTTTAATTAAAAAAAAAAACTTTCAAAATCCAGAGACTTCAAAAGAATGAGACAGATGGGACAGAGAAAAATACAAGTATAATCAGGTATGTTATGCAAAATTGGAGAAATGTACCTGATTATCCTAATATTTTCTCTGTCCCTTATTTCCTGTATGTTGAAAGTCTCCTTATTTCATATTATTTTAATTAAGAACAAATAAAAAAAGCAATAGAGATCTTGCTTTCTCTATTCCTTGCTTTATACAGCACTGATGTACTGCATAAACATGGGAACATTGAATCCCATATGTATGCACAGTACATCAAGAAAGCCCCAGGATACCGGGGAAACATGTGGAAGAGCAGCAAAATGCCATTACACAGGACATTATTTAAGGAAACGTAAGTAACTTTTTTCTTAAATAATGTCGTTGTGTAATATTAATAACCAATGCCTGAGTGTAGGTAATGCTGATTTACCCACAATTGGCTTTACACCAACTGTGAGTAAATCTAGCATTAACCACATCCAGCCATAGGTTATTGCTATAATATTCTTCTGTAATCACATCCTAATGAACAAGTAGAGTTTACTGTCACAAAATGGCTAAATTACATCCTGCTTTAGCTCTGCTAGACAAGACCTGACCTTACAACACTTAGAGGGGTGCTTAACAATTTTTAAGCACATCCTACATGGTGTTGAAATCAAGTCTGCACTAAAATCAGACAATGCTGACCAGAAAACAGCAACAGCAGGACATGAAATGTCTTAGTTTCAACTCCTGCTTCTGCCTTCTGTCTACTAAAGTACATCCACTATTTTGATAACTGCTTTCCTTACACAAGGTATATGTAAGGACATCAGACACTTCCCAACTGCTTTACCAGCTTTCAAAGTTGACAAAACACATATTTTATTTTCTCTCAAGGTGAATTTATTGGCATCCATGTCTCAAAAATATAATATAGTCCTTAAAAACGGTGACCTGATCATAAACATCTATATCATAGAAGCTGCAGGACATTACTAGATATTCACACTGGAGAGAGAGAGAGAATAATAATAATGCGAAAGCCACTGGATAATCCACATCCTGATGATGAAGTGGTTGGTAATGCAGGCAAGCTAAGGTGGGAGCTACATAGGCAGAATCACGGACAACTGTAAAAGGCAAAGGCATCAAAGTTAAAGGAAAAATAACCATATTTATCACAATTAATACTGTCACAAGAAAAGAGAGACTTTCAAACCTGGGATAGTCAATAGTTACGGAGAGAAACTCTTCCCGTTTTATCCCTGAGAAAGTCATTTAGGACTATCATGACTGTAAGATTATATACCCAGAGCAACCATCACTATTAAATATTCTTGTTTTTTATGACATTGAAGGAAACAACCAAATACAATGGACATATTGAAAGTTGATCTTGATTCTGAAGAATGAAATCTAAATTTATTGAGGTAAAAAAAAAATAGAAGTATTTTATAACCAGAAAATGGGATAGGAAAAGAGAGTACATGCTTCTGCTAAGGACTGGACAAATTATGTAAGATACCTGAGATATTGAACTATGTACAAATATTTCACAGGTGTATCTATTTACAATGAAATATGAATTGCTGATCTTCATGACTAGAAAGTTGATTCAAAAGCCCCATGTCTGGCATTAAATAACTTAACTGTTATTCATGGAAAGTCTAAACCTAATTTACATTTCTTGGTTGCTTGTAGTAGGTGTAGGATTCTGAACAATATTCAGAAATATAGTGCACCTCTGGCATGCAGTGAATATAGCAAGAAAAATGAGTGAAACAACTGAATCACAACTGTGAAATGCAGGTAAAAAAACAGAAGATAAGTGTATACAAATAGACTAAGTGTAATTACAACCTACAGTGATGCATATATTGAAGCAATAACACAGGTCAGCACAGTTCAAGAAATGCATATCTATGGCAGGTTACACTGGAAACAGCTGCAGAAGTGCAGAACAGTGAACCTTAGTACAACTACAAATGACCGTAAATGGAGTTAAATCCATTGATAACTGAACATCATATTTCCAAGTCCAACTACTTTGACCTCTTAATCTCCTATTTTGCCGGAAGATGGTTCTTCCTGAAATACTTGTGTATGTTTTTTTTCTTATACAAAGTTGAATATAATCATTAGCTGATACTTTAAGGAAAAGAATCAGTCTGCAGTATGTAACAGGCAAACAGACAGGAGGGGATGTCACCCTATGTAAACCAAACAGCTTGTTTACCCACATAGGGAATTAATGTCTGTTGATTTCAGGGAAGAGATTACAGGATTATTATAAATGACAAAATCCATTTTTCAGACTGAAGCTGAATATGCATAGATCTTAAATGAACAAATTTATTATGTCTAATTCCCAAAACAGAGCCATAACTTACTGCTTTAGGAGACAGGAGAGAGAAAAAAAAACACAACTGGCAAAGAAGACAGACAGGGATATTTTTATTGCATTAAGGAAATAGAAAATACAGTAATGGTAATAAAATGCAAGACATTATGGAACAAATGAAAGTGAAGGCTGTGGGATAGGAGAAAACTATGCTCCAGTTTAACCAGTACCAGTTAATGCAGTAGTAATGACAGCAGTTTATTAAGTGGGTTAGTTGACTATTATATCTCCATAGTCCAGTGGGCTTAGCTGAATGAAGAGCTGAGAATGCCTATAAGTAAACTAATTTCAGAAGGCAGAGCACCTGATGAGCTGTTCTTCCTCTAAGGGTGGGAACCTTGCTCTCATAATTCTTAATTTTACCTAGACTAAGGCCTGCTTGATCAGCCTCAGCCCAGCCCCGTACGAAAGGTACTTCTCTTGCCTGCCCACACTATTTCTAGCTAAATCATTTATAAAGTAATGCAGCTAATACTATGCAGTATCTCATAATGACTTTGCAGAAGGGATGGGCATTTATTCTTTGGATTATTTTGCAGTCTCATGTTGGCAACTGCACATGTACCAATAATTGCAGGAACAAGAGAACAAATTACCCTGGGGGGAGGGAGCAGTGGATCGACTCTCAGCACAATGGCCTTTGAACATACATTGTAATTATATTCCAATATCCAACAGCTTGTTTCCTGCCTCACCTCTCTGAAATCTTTTTTCTACACACATCATAGTGCAAAGTCCATTATCATGGGCTGTATCACCCACACACCCACACATCCTGACCAGCTCATTGCCTTTTATTAATGACAGTGGGCATTGACTTAAATCCACAGGGAACTTAAGGCATACATAGTATACAACTGTATTACAATCATTTAAAGGCAAGTGAGATAGTCTGTGTTTCAGTGATAGGCTTCTGGAATCTCTCCTTCGGTCTGAAATTGCAGTGTACTGTTTGCAGTGTCAACACCACATCCATAAAATGCAGGTTAGACTAAGATGTGCTTTTATAGCCACAGCATTCATGTGGAATGTCGAACAAGTACATTTTGTCTGTAAAGTAATGACTCTTGCACAGTGCAGAGGCTTCAGGAACCTGAATTTACATATGAAATAAGTCTGAAAATTTTTATTTGGTTGGAAGAAAGACAAACCCATTTTTGTCTTCTTAGGGATTTACAAAACAAACCAGCATAAGTGGAGATGTGCCAGTACCCACCCAGTATATAAAACAGTTCTCATAAATATTTGATGCCTAACACTGCTGTAATTTCATAGCTGTACCAAGGATATGTTTCTATTTGCAAATGAGGGATTTTAAGAGACATGCTTTTGCTAGAAAGCACCTTTGGGATCTCAGTGCCAGCTGTATCTGATTTCCTGAACTGTGAGAAAACACTGGCAGTATACCTGTCTAAACATGCAGTAATAAAGTACACGTATTTGTAATATATTAAGGGAATTCTTTCTCCTGTCATGTGCTATTTAAGTGAGGCATGCCAGTCTCTATCCCTTGGGATTGTAGTAGGAATACTTTGCTCCTCCTCCTGAGATGTCCTGTAGAGTTTCTACTACACAAGACCCTGGTGGGGTACTGGTATGCTTCTGACTCATCTCATACCTGGCACTGCTTGATTTTTACAATATCCTGAGGGTACTGCCTCCCCCTCAAATCCCTGGTAAACATCTGACAACTCATCAATACTTCATGGCTGTGTTAGAGCAACTGCTTTCTCTTTATTACCATTCATATTGGCAGACAGCAATCAACATGCTCGTTAATACCTCTCCAGTTACCCCTTGTCTTACTAAACCCCCTGGTTCTTTTATTCCACTACCATAAGTTGTATTGGATAATATAGGCATGACAATAATTTGTTGTATTTGAAAGCAGCTGCTATATGGTCATTTGAATGGATGCAAAACATGTTTTAATTAGCTTAAATAATATCAATAGAGATTAAAAGAGCTTAAACTGTTTATCAAAAGAAGTGGTGTGGGACACATGACAGAAACTTCTAGATGATCATCATAGTCCAAAAGAGCAAAGAAGTCAAGATATGCTGAACTAAGAGGACACTGAAAACAGATGGACAAGTTGACAGTTCACAAGCAAAAGTTATTAGTTAGTTAGTTACTGAGAAAGTGGTCATGAACAGTGCAGGAAATCAAGGATCTGTGTCTGAGATATAATACAGTTCTTCCACGTGCATGCCACCTACAGCTGGACTTAGGCTGTATGCTGGTTAAATTCAACAGCCTATCCGTGGGGTGGATGAGTAGCAATATGGGTCAGGAAGTACAAATCATCTCTCAGAATATAGCCTTCTGACTAGCCACTGACTATGCATTGTCAGCATAAAATCTGGAATCAGAAGCAGTTAGCTATATAGGATTAATGGACATGTCTGTGGTAAAAGACTACTGAGGGCAGGGGGGATTCCCTATGTATTCCATAGGGTCTAGTGCAATAGTGATACTAGAGAATAGTACTGTTTATTGATGTGGTTGTGAGAAATATATTGTGATTTAAGCAATTCTTACAGAATATTTAGAGGTATGTTGGCGCTTAAGATATAACCGTCCATCCACTTTCACTGCCAGATAAGTCTGGTTCAGGGTTGTGTGGAACCAGACTCTATCCTGTCAAGCAATAGGTATAAGGCAGGAAGCAGTTCTGTTTGCGATTTCATTATGATATGCAGAAAAGTGCTGAATGTAGAATGCATGACTATAATATCCAGTCAGTGATGATTTCTGGGAAAGTAGAATGCAGCATTTTCATAGAACATTGATAAGTGTGTGAGGGTAAGATAAATACCTAGCATATGTAGCTGTTGTTAACAAAGTGCTAAGATTGATTAGTTAGAGAATTTCACTGAGTTGCCCAAGAAGAAAGGAAGGTGACATCATAGACATATGTCAAAACAAACTGTTTACTCTTATCCTAGGATCATAGGAGATTACTAGGCTTTTTAAGCCTAGTCATTCATTATTAATGCCCAAAGACTAGAATGGCTGTGGTATATCCCTGTGCCTTGGAGCATCTACAAGCGGCTCCTGTCCATAAAAGATACAGGTGACAAGCCAGGGGTGAGTTTCAATTTCCTATCCATTGGTCCAAATTGCATTTGAAAAGGCTTAGGGAAGAGCTCTGCTTCACATGAATTGGGAGTCTGTCCCAGGGAAAGGGTAATCTCTGAGACACACACCTGTCCTTCCAATGGGTCTATATTATATCACTGATTGCTTAAAAAAGTGAACGATGAATAATCGGCCCCATGTAAGTGAAAGCTTACAATCTCAAAAGCTCAGAACAGCGATTTCTTTCCAAGGGAAAAAAATCGCTGTTCCAAACAAAAAAAAAAAAAAAAAAAAAAAATTGAAAGAATACATAAAGTATATTACTATTGTATAGTATATTGTACAGAAATACATAAATGATAAATGTTCCAAAAAAAAAAAAAAAAAAAAAAAATTGAAAGATTACATAAAGTATATTACTATTGTATTGTATATTATATAGTAATACATAAAGTGGGGGGCTTTGCCCCCCGCACCCCCCTACTTAAATATACCAACTCCGAGATTGCACTACAGTGCCTAAAAAGGCAAAATAATGGAAGCGGACAAGCAAATTCTTTCCCTGGGAAAGAATTTGCTTAAAAGCCGCTTCACTATTTTGCCTTTTCATTGTTTTAAATTCGACCAAGACACATTTGATAGAATGTGTCTTCGGTCATCTAATAGGAACCCCTTCCAACATATATTGTTTATATCATAGATGAGGGTTAAATCCTTAAACTGAATAATTTTGGTGCTATTTGTTTTGTGAAGATGTAGCAGATCCATCAAGAATTCCTTTTAAGTTAGGCATAGATCACCCCCTCAGTAGTCCGTAGGAGACTTCAGTACAGGGACAAGGCAATGAGGTGGTTCACATAAGACATGTTATTTATACCCCATATTCGTCTAGTGAGGAACCTCTGTGGCCACTTCCAGCTATTGCAAATGCCTGGCCAGGTACATACCAAAAGGTGCATTATACTTGATTACTAGTCTTATGAAGGAAGAGTATAATGGGACTGTGATCTCCTTAGATATAGATGCCATGCCCTTACTTATAAGTTGTGCCACATAGAAGGATTTTCTCACCACCGTGGCCACATGGTGATCAAAATTCAGGTTACCCTACTTCATCTCCTAACCAACAGACATGAAACCTGGCAACTGACTGGACCTTAGCTACTTCAGGTTGTTCATCCAGGACATTCCTGGACCTTAATTTGCTAATAATTTGGAATTTTATTTTTGATTCATTTATTCAACATTTGGTGAGTGAGTAGGTACACTGGTCTAAGGACCCTGCATGACCCAACGTGGCATGGCTAATAAAATGCATCTAAAAAAACACAATTTCAACAATATTGTAATATTAAACAACAGAAAAAAACTAAACTTTTACACAATAAAAAATCTTATTATTGTACATATGTATGCATGTCCATTTCTGCAAGTGCATAAGAACATACATGAATCAAAAAATTTGTAACTCTTAACATGAACCATGTACAATGGCATAACTCAGCAAAAGTAAACCATCTGAAGTATTAGTCTACTTTGTACCTAGGTGTTCACTAAGCTTGTGTGACTTTTACTTTTAAATATACTGTTATTATGTAACCTTTTTGGACAATTCAGTATGCAGATGGCACCACATTTGAGCTGATCCACTCCCAAACACAAGAATGCTTCTCACTAGCTGAAACCTGGTACACCAATCACCAGCTTAATCTTAATCCAAATAATGCAAAATGACTCTTCTTCAGCTCACATAGATCCTTCCCCCAAACAGATAACTTTACTATCACCTCTAATAACAAAACTGCAATTACCCCAACCACCCACACCAAACTTTTAGGCATTGAAATAAACAACCACCTAAGATTTGACTTGCACATTTCCCAGACTATCAAGAAAGTTCACAAAAAACTAGGATTACTGTGTCATAATAAGCAATTTCTCTCAAAGCAAGTGAAAACCACAATAGCCAGGACACATCTGCTATCCACCCTCCTCTACGCATCCCCAGTACTAACTAACCTTGGAAAACCGATCTACACAAACTAGAATCCTGCTACAATAAGATAGCTAGATTTGCTACAGGCTCTTCTTATAGAACACATCACTGTGACTCTCTCAGAAAGCTAAACTGGTTGGAGCTCCCTCTAGTACTTCAACTCAATCAATTGTCACTAGCACACAAGGCATACTACCACTCAGATAAAATACCAGCTCTCCAACATTTTATACGTCCTCACATCACAACAAGAGTCTTGAGATCTAGCAACCTAAACCTTCTACATGTCACCAAACATAGCAATGAGGCAGGCAAATCTCTCTTTAACTACTATATTTCTAAACTCTGGAACTCCCTACCTGCCCACCTAACATCCAACAATTCCACTACACAGTTTAAAAAACTTCTAAAAGCCCACCTTAGGAACAACTAGCTATGCTTCTGTCTCACCCCAGGATAAAGAAGGGCATACAAGCAAAATCTCTAACTCTGCCAGTGTCAAGTCTAGTTTCTCACCCAGTTTCTGGTCCAAGTGTGACCTTATCAAATGGAATGTATAACTCTACAAAGAAAAGCATGCACTGTAACATAGTGTATCTATAAGTCTGTAAAAACTGCATGTACTGTATGCATGTATAAGTCTGTAATATTCTACCTGTATCAAGAAATGTGTACCTCTGAACTGCATATCTTACTATGAGCCTGTGCTAATACTGTAATTTTGACTGTTCTCAAGAGCTTGTTTATGTATTAAAATGAAGCTTTTCTCCCCGGGCCTCGGCTGAAAATGGACGTGCCCAGTTAGACTTTCACGGTCAACAAATGTAAAATAAATAATATAAATAAAAAGTAAATATGTATTGCTTTTTCTAAGCATTTCTTTAGAAGATGTTTTATGAATGGTACTACATTCTTAGAGTTTCCAATGTATTACAGGAGGTCATTCCAGGTCGCTGGAGTAGCTTTAGTGAAAGTTTTTTTCTGTCATTGGTATTGTAAAAGATGGTCTAGTTGTCAGTCCACCATTTTGGTATTGTAGACTGAAAGCAGTGGTTGTAAACTGAAGTTTGCTATACTATGGAGGGCAATATGTTTCATTTATTATCTAAAGATTAGGATATTTACAATGATTGTGGCTCTTGCTGATACTAGAAGACAGTATTTTTAATTGTGATATGGTGATGTACATTTCGAAGAGGAGTGTTAAGGTGTATAACTCTCCAAATCTTTTTTTTCATTTTTTTGCATTAAGTGTCTATTTTGTGGTGATTGTAATTATTGGAAGGGTAGTCTAGCCTGGAAAGAAGAGCACTGATTGCTATAGTACTCTTGGCTTGTAATGTAAATAAATGTAATATACCATAAACAATTTGTAGTTATTTTATGATTTCTTGTGTTATGGTGTTTTTATGAGAAAGGAAGGCAAGACTTTAGTTTAATATCAACCCAAATATTTTTAATGTTTAACTATATGAAATTGATAATCGTGGATTTTGAGTCTTTGCTGGAGGTGGGAAGGATAGCAGAAAGCATGGTAGTTGATCTTTTGTGCATTTAGACCTAATTTATTGAATTTTATCCAGTTTTATAAACCTGTCAGATCAAATTGCAATAAGATGTTGAGTTCAGGAAAGGATTAGCTTGCTTTTAAATATTATAGCATCTTCATGAAGTATGCAGTTAAGGTTGAGAAGTTCCCAAATCATGTCATTTATAAAAGAAGGATAATAACATGATGAGTCCTATATGAGTTTTACCTAAGTTGGAATTTTTTTCTTATATATGGTAATGAATGATCTGTCCTTGAGGTAACTTGCTACACATACGTGCACTTCTTATTAAAATACACATTTAGAGAACTTTGAAGGAGAAAGTGGTGGTTAATAGCCTTAAAGCCCTTTACTTGTTTAATTTATTTATTTATTTACCATTTGCTGACCGGGAAAGTCTGGGTAGGACAGAGCCTATTTTTAGAGGAGGCCCAGAGAGAAACGCTCCAGACACATATCTTTTGAATGTGGGAGGAAATTGGAGCACCTGTAGGAAACCTATGCAAATGCAGGGAGGACATGCAGACTCTGCACAGAAGGGACTCCAGCTGAGAATCAAACTGGAGAACCTCTTGCTGTGAGGCGACAAAGTTAACTGTTGCACCAGTGCACCACCCATAGTCTACAAAGACAGCTCCCGCCAAGGGTGTTTTTTCACTGATAATTAATATTTCACTACTCATTAAGCTGATCACAGTAAGTAAATGAGTAAGTGAATACAGGAAGTCCGCACCCTATTTTTTGCCAAATGAAGGGAATGTTTGAGAAAGGATCCGTCACTTGGCTGGAGTGCAATAACTATTCAATCTCAGCTGCAGCAGAAGCTGGGATAGTGCAAAACTGACTAAAGGCAATAGAGGCTGATCAGGAAAATCCATGGTGACAGCCAAAGTCCAGTTAAGATTCTTGTCTAGAGGAGCCTCTATCATTCTTGTCCAACTGGTTAACTTGTCCACCTCTGATGAAGGGTGCATGCTGGCTTAACTTTCTAAATAAAGAAAACAGTTGAGAACGAGTACTGCTGGAGGATTCTTCCATGATAATGGTAATAAGATAAAAAAAAATGATGTGGTAGAGCAGCCTCCAGTGAAAGCTTCTCCAGGATATGACCCAAATTCTACAATAGAAACCTTCTGACAACACACCAAGGACATCAAGATTAATTACAAGAATCGACAATTGAGGAGCTTTTCTAGCTTTTCTCCCAAGGTTTCCGCTGAAAATAGGTTCAGCTAAACCTACTCAGACTTTCCTGGCAAATAAAGGCAAAATAAATAAATAAGAACTAAAACCATAGGTCATTGGCCTGTTAAATGCTTTACTGCCATGCAGTGTCCTAGCTTTAGCAAGTTTGGTGAATGCTTTGAGTGAATAGAGCATTTACTTGATTGGTAGAATGACATAGCTTCTGGACCTTAGATTTAAATACTGTATACATGGATAGTCATCGATAACGGAAAGAAACTGCTCAAAAAAGGATATACATAAAACAAATGAAAAAGTAGGTCTTCAGGATTTGCCTCTCCCTAGCTACCCAAAATAATTTTACTATAGGGTCTCCATCTTTATTTTTGGCAATAATGTAAGCATGAGGCTGCCATCTGCTATCCACCCTCCTCTACGCATCCCCAGTACTAACTAACCTTGGAAAACCGATCTACACAAACTAGAATTCTGCTACAGTAAGATAGCTACATTTGCTACAGGCTCTTCTTATAGAACACATCACTGTGACTCTCTCAGAAAGCTAAACTGGTTGGAGCTCCCTCTAGTACTTCAACTCAATCAATTGTCACTAGCACACAAGGTATACTACCACTCAGATAAAATACCAGCTCTCCAACATTTTATACGTCCTCACATCACAACAAGAGTCTTGAGATCTAGCAACCTAAACCTTCTACATGTCACCAAACATAACAATGAGGCAGGCAAATCTCTCTTTAACTACTATATTTCTAAACTCTGGAACTCCCTACCTGCCCACCTAACATCCAACAATTCCACTACACAATTTAAAAAACTTTTAAAAGCCCACCTTAGGAACAACTAGCTATGCTTCTGTCTCACCCCAGGATAAAGAAGGGCATACAAGCAAAATCTCTAACTCTGCCATTGTCAAGTCTAGTTTCTCACCCAGTTTCTGGTCCAAGTGTGACCTTATCAAATGGAATGTATAACTCTACAAAGAAAAGCATTCACTGTAACATAGTGTATCTATAAGTCTGTAAAAACTGCATGTACTGTATGCATGTATAAGTCTGTAATATTCTACCTGTATCAAGAAATGTGCTACCTCTGAACTGCATATCTTACTATGAGCCTGTACTAATACTGTAATTTTGACTGTTCTCAAGAGCTTGTTTATGTATTAAAATGAAGCTTTTCTCCCCAGGCCTCGGCTGAAAACGGACGTGTCCAGTTAGACTTTCACGGTCAACAAATGTAAAATAAATAATATAAATAAAAAGTAAATATGTATTGCTTTTTCTAAGCATTTCTTTAGAAGATGTTTTATGAATGGTTCTACATTCTTAGAGTTTCCAATGTTTTACAGGAGGTCATTCCAGGTCGCTGGAGTAGCTTTAGTGAAAGTTTTTTTGTCATTGGTATTGTAAAAGATGGTCTAGTTGTCAGTCCACCATTTTGGTATTGTAGACTGAAAGCAGTGGTTGTTAACTGAAGTTTGCTATACTATGGAGGGCAATATGTTTCATTTATTATCTAAAGATTAGGATATTTACAATGATTGTGGCTCTTGCTGATACTAGAAGACAGTATTTTTAATTGTGATATGGTGATGTTCATTTCGAAGGGGAGTGTTAAGGTGTATAACTCTCCAAATCTTTTTTTTTTCATTTTTTTGCATTAAGTGTCTATTTTGTGGTGATTGTAATTATTGGAAGGGTAGGCTAGCCTGGAAAGAAGAACACTGATTGCTATAGTACTCTTGGCTTGTAATGTAAATAAATGTAATATACCATAAACAATTTGTAGTTATTTTATGATTTCTTGTGTTATGGTGTTTTTATGAGAAAGGAAGGCAAGACTTTAGTTTAATATCAACCCAAATATTTTTAATGTTTAACTATATGAAATTGATAATCGTGGATTTTGAGTCTTTGCTGGAGGTGGGAAGGATAGCAGAAAGCATGGTAGTTGATCTTTTGTGCATTTAGACCTAATTTATTGAATTTTATCCCGTTTTATAAACCTGTCAGATCAAATTGCAATAAGATGTTGAGTTCAGGAAAGGATTAGCTTGCTTTTAAATATTATAGCATCTTCATGAAGTATGCAGTTAAGGTTGAGAAGTTCCCAAATCATGTCATTTATAAAAGAAGGATAATAACATGATGAGTCCTATATGAGTTTTACCTAAGTTGGAATTTTTTTCTTATATATGGTAATGAATGATCTGTCCTTGAGGTAACTTGCTACACATACGTGCACTTCTTATTAAAAGACACATTTAGAGAACTTTGAAGGAGAAAGTGGTGGTTAATAGCCTTAAAGCCCTTTACTTGTTTAATTTATTTATTTATTTACCATTTGCTGACCGGGAAAGTCCGGGTAGGACAGAGCCTATTTTCAGAGGAGGCCCAGAGAGAAACGCTCCAGACACATATCTTTTGGATGTGGGAGGAAATTGGAGCACCTGTAGGAAACCTATGCAAATGTAGGGAGGACATGCAGACTCTGCACAGAAGGGACTCCAGCTGAGAATCAAACTGGAGAACCTCTTGCTGTGAGGCGACAAAGTTAACTGTTGCACCAGTGCACCACCCATAGTCTACAAAGACAGCTCCCGCCAAGGGTGTTTTTTCACTGATAATTAATATTTCACTACTCATTAAGCTGATCACAGTAAGTAAATAAGTAAGTGAATACAGGAAGTCCGCACCCTATTTTTTGCCAAATGAAGGGAAAGTTTGAGAAAGGATCAGTCACTTGGCTGGAGTGCAATAACTATTCAATCTCAGCTGCAGCAGAAGCTGGGATAGTGCAAAACTGACTAAAGGCAATAGAGGCTGATCAGGAAAATCCATGGTGACAGCCAAAGTCCAGTTAAGATTCTTGTCTAGAGGAGCCTCTATCATTCTTGTCCAACTGGTTAACTTGTCCACCTCTGATGAAGGGTGCATGCTGGCTTAACTTTCTAAATAAAGAAAACAGTTGAGAACGAGTACTGCTGGAGGATTCTTCCATGATAATGGTAATAAGATAAAAAAAAATGATGTGGTAGAGCAGCCTCCAGTGAAAGCTTCTCCAGGATATGACCCAAATTCTACAATAGAAACCTTCTGACAACACACCAAGGACATCAAGATTAATTACAAGAATTGACAATTGAGGAGCTTTTCTAGCTTTTCTCCCAAGGTTTCCGCTGAAAATAGGTTCAGCTAAACCTACTCAGACTTTCCTGGCAAATAAATGCAAAATAAATAAATAAGAACTAAAACCATAGGTCATTGGCCTGTTAAATGCTTTACTGCCATGCAGTGTCCTAGCTTTAGCAAGTTTGGTGACTGCTTTGAGTGAATAGAGCATTTACTTGATTGGTAGAATGACATAGCTTCTGGACCTTAGATTTAAATACTGTATACATGGATAGTCATCGATAACGGAAAGAAACTGCTCAAAAAAGGATATACATAAAACAAATAAAAAAGTAGGTCTTCAGGATCTGCCTCTCCCTAGCTACCCAAAATAATTTTACTATAGGGTCTTCATCTTTATTTTTGGCAATAATGTAAGCATGAGGCTGCCAGCCCAGCTAGCTAGAATTTTGTAAATAATTATGTGTCACTTGAAAATATTAATATGGTTTATATAGAATTTTGAGGCTGCCAGCCCAGCTATCTGGAATTTGGTAAATAATCATATGTCACTTGTGAATATTAATATTTATTTATTTATTTATTTATTGACATTTGTTAACCGGGTTGGTCCAACTGTGCCAGTAGCCCATTTTCAGTGGAGACCCAAGGAGAAAAGCTCTAGATTACAAAGAAGTTTCATATTAAAAAATAAAATTCACACTCAAAAATATTACAGTAGATATGTTAGTACACACTTCAGTATTGTACAAAGTTAGAATAAAAAAATGTGAACATATAAAAGTTAAAAAAGACAACCACTTACTGCGTAAACTAAAAATAATTTGTTGAAAGTAGATAATATTATTTAACACATTATACAGCTGTATAGTATGGAAGAGATGTGTTAATTAAGTAAACTCATAGTAGATACAATTATAGAAATGGGGGGAATTGGAAGCATTTCTAGAGGTGGGAGTATGAAACAACAGAGAAATGGAGTTTAGGTTGGGTCATGGCAGGGGCATGTCTTAGTGTTGAGATGAGTGTTGTGGGTGATTAATGGAGCAAATATGTAAAGGGAGTTTATTCCAAGACTAGACAACAGAGCATTTATACAGAAGTTTACCCACATGTTTTTTTGGATGGTAGATATCTAATAGTTGCTGGTTAGAGCTACGTAGGGTCCAAGATGGGGAGTAGGGGGATACGAGGGAGGATAGAGCAGGGCATGAATATGGTTTATAAAGAATGGTGTGTTTTATTTGAAATTGTGACAGCAGAAGTTGTTGGAGGACTTTGAGCCATTGGAGGGCATTTAGAACTAGGCAGTGGTAAGAGTTATAGGGAGAGTTCATAACGAATCAAGCTATTTTGTGATATTTTTGTTGAAGTTTGAACAAGGTTGTGTATTGAATATTAGTTAGAACTGGGGCAGCATACAGAATGGAGGGAAGGAGAAGTGCCTGAGTCAGGGAGAGTCTGGCATTGGAGTTTAGGAATCTTTTATTGTGATATAGTAATCCTAGTTTCTGGTAAGTTTTTTTGATACATTGCAGTAAGTGAAGGTTAAACTTAAGTTCATCATCAATGATGACACCTAGGAGTTTAGTTTGAGGTTTGGGTTTTATGATAGCGTTATTAGAGGATGTAATAGTAAAAGCAGATTTGTGATGAGAGAGGAAGTGGGGGGGGAGAACAATAGCTTGGTCTTTTTTGGGTTAAGAATGAGTAGATTATCGGATAGCCATTTTTCAGTAGATAAGAAGGTATTTTGGGTTAGGTTAAGAAGTTCAGAGATGTTGCTAGAAGTGGAGATAAGAGTAGTGTCATCTGCACATTGGATGAGGGTGGATTGATGGCAGGATGTGTGTAGTTCATTAATGAATATATTAAACAGGAGGGGACCCAAGATGGAACCTTGTGGAACATCCAATGGTACTGGAATGTAGGTAGAGCAGGATGAGAGCCACCTGATAGACTGCTCCCTGCAGGAGAGATAGCTAGAGAACCAGGTTAGAGAGGAAGTAGATAGGTTGAGATTAGTCAGTTTGGTTAGTAGTAAAGGGTGAGAGACAGTATCAAAAGTTTTGGAAAGGTCAAGGAAAAGACAGGATACGAGTTGGTTATTGTCATGGGCCTCAGCTATAGCATGTGTAAATGATAGCAGGGCAGTAGTTGTACTATGGTTAGGCCTAAAGCCATGCTGAGTGGAAGTGAGGAGGTTATGCAGGAGGAGATAGTTGAAAAGCTGTGAATGAATGCATTTTTCAAGTATTTTAGAGAGAGGGGATAGGATGGCGATGGGTCTGTAGTTAGATGGGTCAGTTGAGTTTCCTCCTTTATGGAGGGGAATTGGGAAAACAACTTCCAAATGTGTGGTACAGTGGCTTTTTGAATTGAACTGTTGATGAGAATGGATACAGGATGGACTATAGATTCAGCAGCTAGTTTGAGGAAGCTAGAGGGGAGACTATCTTTGGAGGCAGAGCAGGGTTTCAACCTTTGAAGAAGTGTTTTGATGTAAGAAGTGGAAACAGGTTGAAAGGAAAATATGTTTTTATTGAGTGGTTGGGAAGGAGAAGGGGTAGAAGAAGAGTTAGGGTTGGAGGGGGTGCGTTTTTGTATTGTATCAATGAAGTATTTATTGAGGGGGGTAGCAGTCTCTAGTGGAGATTTATTTGGGAAAGGGGAGGAGCTGGAAAGGCGGCCAGGAGAAAGAATATTATTAAGAGTTGACCAATACTTTTGTGGGTTGGACTTGCCATTGACTTGGGCAGAGTTATAGTAGTTTTTTTTTGTCTTTATTGGTTTATTTCTTGACAAGATTCCATAGTTCTCAGTAATACTGTAGTAGGGTTAGCTCTTTTTTTCTTAACCCAGGCTTTCCAAACATTGTCTCTTTTGTACATAAGGGATCTAGTTTCCTTGGTAAGCCAGGGGGTATAATTAGATTTGATGCTAATTTTCATGGATGGAGCAAGCGAGTTGAGGGTATCCAGGAAAATGCTATTGAATTTACTCACTGCATCATCAAGAGGAAGATGCCAAAGGGAGGACCAGTTAATATTAGACAGTATAGAGTTAAAATGAGTGGAATTGAAGTTAGTAAGTTTGCAACAGTGTCTATAAAGGTGGGGTTTGGATGTTTGGTTTGGACTGCCTTAGAATAGAGGTGGGGAGATGATCACTTAGGGAGTCTGGTGAGGTGGTTGGGCTATGGTAAAGGTTGGGAGAGTTAGTGCGTATCCAGTCAATAGTGGAGCTGGAGGAAGAGGTCTCATTGAAGTGAGTGGGTGATGTTATCAGTTGATGAAAGCCATGGAGGTTTAAACTAAGTTGTGGAGAGTCTGTTGTAAGTTTGGACCAGTCTATGTTGACATCACTGAGGATGAGGGTTTCATAGTGTATGTTGTGGGAAAACCAGGCTAGAATATTTTCTAGGGTGCGGATATTGTTTCCAGGGGGGATATAAATGGAAGTGATAGCAAATTTCTTAAGTGGGTTAAGGTGGCAGTTAAGTATGAGTAATTCAGCTGGGTAGAAGTCAGGGATAGGGATGGTAATAGGTGAGAGATTTAGGCTATCTGAGTCTGAGTAGAGGATGGCTACTCCACCCCCTCCTTTTTAGGGAATTTGTCAGAGTGGTAGATATTATAACCAGGTGGGAGAATTTGGTTGTTTATGATGTGTGGTTTGAGCCAGGTTTCAGATATGGAAAGAATATGAGGGGAGGTATGGGATAGCCATGTGTGTAGGTCAGTGACTTGATTAGTGAGACTTTGTATATTTAGTGAATAGATAGTAAGGTTTTTGTATACTGAAGAGCATGGGTTGGGTGGAAGAGAGTAAATAGAAATTACAAGGGAAGTAGGAAGTGGAGGAAGTGTTATGGGGTATGTGGCTGAGAGAGGAGGACAGGGGACCTGGGTTGGGGTGAATGTTACCAGAGAGGAGTATGTTAGTTTTAAAAAAATAAGAGTTGAGGAAATAGTAAGAAGTGGTTATAGAGTTTCTAGTTGGTTTTGCAGTTGAGTGAATAGTTTTGATGAATGTGTGATTTATGCAGACAGTTAACAGAAAAGTTGAATAGAGAAGGGGATATGATAAAGGAGTAGGTAGAAGGAAGGGTTTCAGAGAAGCTTAAGGTAGGGGAGTTTATGTCAGGGCTGAGTAAGAGGGAATGATAGGAGGTTAGTGTAGATAGGAGTATGGGAAGTGGTATGATAACAAAATGAGGTTACATGGTAGACTATGTGAAAATGAAGTAGTGGAGGGAGGGGGGATAGAAGCAGTAACTGGTGTGTTATAGTTTTGGGTGATGGAGAGGTGGGAGTGATTCTAGGCAGGAAGTGTGCTGTGAGTGGGTGAGTAGACAGGAAGAGATGGGAGTGGATAGTATAAGTATAATTGATGTGGGGATGGGTGGGAATAGAGGTAGGGTAGGAAACAAAGTGAGCCTGAGCATAGCGAGGGTGAACAGAGCAGGGCTACACCTTTGGAGAAAAACATAGAAAAAAAACAGTATGTAGGTAAGTGTGCCAGAGAGAGAGAGGCAGAGGGGGAATAGAGCAGCCAGGAGAGATCATCATCTTCTTTCGGCTGTTCCCGTTAGGGGTTGCCACAGTGGATTATCTGTTTCCATTTCTTCCTGTCCTCTGCCTCATGCTCTTTCACACTAACCGCCTGCATGTCCTCTCTCACCACATCCATAAACTTTATCTTAGGCCTTCCTCTTTTCCTCTTACCTGGCAACTCCATCCTTAACATCCTTTTCCCAATATACCCAGCATCCCTCCTCAGCACATGTCCAAACCAACGCAATCTCGCCTCTCTTGCTTTGTCTCCAAACTGTCCAACCTGAGCTGACCCTCTAATATACTGATTCCTAATCCTGTCCATCCTAGTCACACCCAGTGCAAATCTTAACATCTTTAACTCTGCCACATCCAGCTCTGACTCTTGCCTTTTCGTCAGTGCTACCATCTCCAACCCATATAACATAGCTGGTCTCCCTACCCTCTTGTAGAATTTCCCTTTCACTCTTATTGGTACCCGTCTGTCACAAGTCACTCCTGACACTCTTCTCCACCCATTCCACCCTGCCTGTACTCTCTTCTTCACCTCTCTTCCACACTCACCATTACTCTAAACTGTTGATCCCAAGTACTTAAACTCATCCACCTTTACCAACTCTACTCCCGGCATCCTCACCATTCCTCTACCCTCCCTCTCATTTACACACACATATATTCTGTTTTAGCCCTGCTGACCTTCATTCCTCTCCTCTCTAAAGCATATCTCCACCTCTCCAGGGTCTCCTCAACCTGGTCCCTACTCTCACTACATATCACAATGTCATCTGCAAACAACATAGTCCACGGGGTCTCCTATCTAATCTCATCTGTCAACCTATCCATCACCACTGCAAATAAGAAAGGGCTCAGAGCAGATCCTTGATGTAATCCCACCTCCACCTTAAACGTGTCTGTCACTCCCACCGTAGTCCTCACTAATGTCACACTACCCTTGTACATATCCTGTACCACTCTTACATACTTCTCTGCCACTCCTGACTTCCTCATACAATACCACAACTCCTCTCTAGGCACCCTGTCATATGCTTTCTCTAAGTCCACAAAGACACAATGCAACTCCTTCTGACCTTCTCTGTTTTTCTCCAACAACACTCTCAGAGCAAATATTGCATCTGTAGTGCTCTTTCCTGGCATGAAACCATACTGCTGATCACTAATCATCACCTCCCTTCTTAACCTAGCTTCCACTACTCTTTCTCATAACTTCAAGCTGTGACTAATCAATTTTATCCCTCTGTAGTTACTGCAGCTCTGCACATCACCCTTATTCTTAAAGATAGTTACCAAAACACTTTTTCTCCACTCCTCAGGCATCCTCTGACTTTCCAAAATTTCATTAAGCAATCTGGTTAAAAATTCCACTGCCATTTCTCCTAAGCACCTCCATGCTTCCACTTGTATGTCATCTGGGCCAACAGCCTTTCCATTCTTCATCCTCTTCATAGCTGTCCTTACTTCCTCCTTGCTAATCTGCTTCACTTCCTGATTCACTATCCCCACATCATCCAACCTTCTCTCTCTCTCATTCTCTTCATTCATCAGCCCTTCAAAGTACTCTTTCCATCTACTCAACACACTCTCCTCACTTGTGAGTACGTTTCCCTCACTGTCCTTTATTACCCTTACCTGCTGCACATCTTTCCCAGCTCTGTCCCTCTGAGAAAAAAACTGAAGGAAGGGAGACAAATAGTACAGTAAAGAAATACAGGAGGTGTCTAGAAGGAAACAGAGAATTGCAGGAGGGACAGTTCAGAGTAGGAGAGACCAGAAAAAGAGCAGATAGGGGTTTAGGCAAACAGAGAGATATAAGAGTCCAATACAAAAGTTGCAGGCAGTTAGGAGAAGGTGGAGGGAGCAGGGTAGAAGGAGAAACAGGGGGTGACCTGGAGGTGTGCAACAGAAGTAGCCTGCATGGGAGCAACAGTTCAAGTAACACAAATTAGTGCAGTTAGCAGGACATGCTTGGAGAGACTCTGATAGCTGATAGGTGGCACCAACGGAGAGGATTTGACTGTAGGTTATTTTCTAGCAGGGTAGAGCTGTGGGCTTTGAAGGAATTGAATCTATTACTAAGCTGGAAAAAATAAAAAAGAAAAGGAAGGGTTAGGGAGAAGTGGAACCCAATGTATTTGATAGAAAGAGCAGTACAAAATATTAGTGTGTATAGGGGGATTGTATGTAAAATGGAGTGGGGAGAGTGAGAGAGTAGAGATTGGAGGGATATAAATAATTTAGGTCTAGAAGTGGAAGAAACTGATATGAGAGGGGCACACAGAGGAATTAGGGGTGCAGGGGGAGAGTTCAGGTTGGATACACTGGGTGGAAGTATGGGGTGAAAGTGCAGGTAGGGTGAGCTGTTGATGATAAGTTGAGGACACCAAATGGGGAGAGAAGAATGAACAAGAATGGTAAGTAATACAGAACTAATACAAGCAATATGCAGTGTAAACAACAAACAAGGAATATGGTCCATAGGCATGTCTTACAAATATAAGAGAACTATATGGTATGTGGATATTAAACTACTGGTGCAGAAGTGTGAGTTGAAACTATATGTTATGTACTGAGCTTCAAGAATATAACCAGTGTACCCTACTGGAAAAGAAGAGAAATGTATATGGACTATGTGCCTGTGCAAATGTGTGTTTTCATGGTAGAAGCTGGAACATACAGAGTTAACTTGCAAATCCTCAGGAAAATAAGTGGAAATTATTTTACAATTCTGTTATCACTGTGTCAGTTCAGAATAGGTACAATGGCTAAAGCTAGAGGTTTTCCTATTGTCTGGAAACAGAAATAATTACTAGGTTTCAAATGTAAAAGTGCCAGTTGTTCTACGACTTCCAGTTCTAGGCAAACTTCTGAGAGATAGGTATTGTTTCACAGAGAAATGTGAAATTTTGTTAAGTTTCTGTTAGCCTGGGAACTGAGGACAGGTAAATAAGAGTGATGTCATCCAGCTGACCCAGCAGTAATGTTTGACAGTAATTTAAGAACTATCTCAAAGAGTGAGTCTGGGCATTTTGTGTTTGGTTTTGGACTTGGCAAGAACACCCAACCATCTGCATTTGCCTTGCTAATAGTAAGTAAACAGGGTACAGTGATTTCTCTTACAGATAGATTGAAATATAGTAAGATAAGTTTAGATGTTTTCTGTATTCATTTGAGACTATCCTGCAATGTTGTCTTAAAATATTTCCTGTGATTCTGAATTCTGTAGTTTATGTGCTGAGTTTTTGAATATTGTCTTGATCATTTTTTATTTATAATTAAATATATTTAAAACTTTTAATTGAGGCTGGTTTGTTTAGAGCTATACAAGCTCTTAGTGTACTTGCATATGTATCTGGTGACACTATACAGGCCACTCCTAAATCGCTTTGGCCTTGGTCACACTTACCATTTGGATAATAGAAACATTACACAGTAAAACAGATCACCCTTTGCAAGGGCCTTATAGTAGCTGATAAAGAGCTGATTCATGGCAGTGATAACTACCTTTTAGTGTGGGCAGAAGGGGACATAGCTAATAAACCTGTGCCAGCCTTTCCCAGGAGTGTGTGTGTGTGTTTGGATATAAATCAAATCTCAAAGTCTGTGTATCAGCTACTTGGGCATGGACACGAAGCACTGGTTGGACAGAGAGGGTGCTGGAGGTTTTGGCTTGACCGCTCGGCTGAAATCTTAACCCTATAGCTGTGCCAGTGGGGAGTCTTATTGGGGGCCTGGAGAGAGAGAGAGAGAGAGAGAGAGTGAGAGAGACCAGCCCCAGCCTGACTGCGGCCTCTGTGTGCTCTTAAGTGAAATTGTACTTTACTGTGTGTGTGTGTGTGTGTGTGTGTGTGTGTGTGTGTGTGTGTGTGTGTGTGTGTGTGTGTGTGTGTGTATGTGTGTGTGTGTGTGCTTGTCATCCCCCCAATATGCACGTGCCTTACTGGTCCTAGTGGTGAGGATTGAGGCTCCTTGATTACTGAGCCAGTGCAGGGGTGTCACATATTAATTGTTTGGCAGTGGTGGGATAGCCACATCACATATTAATTGGCTTGTAGTGGTGTGGATATTTAATTCCTATAGCCTGTGTACAGTGGTCACTGAAGGTGTTTGTACTCTTAATCAGCCATGCAGTGAACATTCAGAGTTCATATCACAATTGTTTTATTGTTTTTTTGTTAGCTTAGTTGCTCAGGGAGAGCAGGCAAGCATGTCAGCAGAGGAGTATGGCAAGCTGACAAGGAGCCAGTTGGCTGAGATGTGCCAAGCTAAAGGACTGGGTCATGCCAATCTGACTAAAGCAGACATGATTGCAGCTTTAGTCATAGCTGCATCACAATATAGCAACCAGAAGGACAATTGGACTGGCCATGGAGATGTACAACTCCCAGAGAATGGACATGTCAACCTTTCCACAGAGAATTTAAAAATCCAGCTGGAGTTAAAGAAACTTGAATTGGAAGCCAAGCATTTGGAAATAGAAGCAGCAGAGAGACTAAGACATCTGTTAGCTGAGAAGGAGAGGCAGAGACAACAAGAAAAGGAGATGCTGACTCTTCACCAGAGTCATAGAGGTAATAGGGATGGGAGTAATTGAACCTCAGAAGCAACAAAGGTCAGTAAATTTCTTCCACAATTTACAGAGGGGGATACTTTTGATAGTTTCATTCATATGTTTGAGAGGGTCTGTAAACAGTATAATGCTGACCAAGGGTTCTGGGGACAGTTTCTGACCCCCTTACTCCATGGTAAAGCTGTAACTGATCTTTCCAAATTATATGATGCAGATTCTTTAAATTATAATGTTGTAAAAAACTGTTTGCTAGAATTGTTTAAGTTAACACCTGAAGCCTAAAGGAAAAAGTTTTGTGAGCATAGACGCAAGGCAGATGAAAGTATGTGTGAATATGTTGCTGAACTAAGCACTTATTTCCATAGGTGGGTGGGTGGATGTCTGGTCACCATTTCTGAAGGGCTGGCAGACCTTTTGGTGATGGAACAAGCCTTTAGCACTTTGTATGAGGACATGAGGATCTGGTTAGTTGATAGACAATGCACTACTGTAGATGAGTTGAGGAAGAAGGGAGACCTATACCTAGTAAGCAGGGCATCACTACACAGGAATGGGACACCCAGTGTTGCCCATGGGTCTAAGGGAACCCATGCTGGGAGCCCAGACTGCCTTGACAGAGTCTTCAAGTAGCAGGGGAAGCCACTAGTCCAGGTACACATCCAGGATGAAGGGTTAAATGTTTTAAATGCAACCATTGGGGCAATATAGCATATAGATGTCCACGGAGCCAAGTTGAGGAACAAAAGGTGGAAGAGCCAGTAAGTGGGAATGACAAAATGCCAACAGTAGGTTGTCTCGAGACAACAAGGCTACCAAACTACCACTCTGCAGATGTCCTGATAGGGAATAATTTTGATAATGCAGTACCATGTGTTCATGCAATTACATGCAGTCAGACTTGGAGACAAGCATGTGGGTCTGGTAGCCTGGGGGAGACTCAGACAGACCGCACACTTGCAGCCAGGACTGGTGATGTGGTTATTTCAAGGAGGGAGCTACCCTGTAGCAGTGATACTGAAGGTGAGCCCAAGCTGCTTGTGGGAACTGATGTTCCCTTGGACACAGTGACTGCAAGGGCAGAGGTGAGCATTAGTACCTAGGCTGACAGTGAGACACTGCTGTCAGAGGATGCCAGACTTCCTGTGGAAGGGGAGGTGGGAAAGGTTACAAAGAGAGAGCTGAGACAGGTTCAGCTCTTAGACCCTACATTTCAAGGCCTGAGAGAGGTAGCTAGTGAGGCACCTGATTCTCGAGGGAAGGGGGAATCTGTATACTGAGACAAAGGGTTACTGTACAGAGAGTGGACCCCTGAGGGAGGGCTAGAGGGTGAGAGATTAAAGCAGTTGGTAGTGCCCAGAGCTTTCCATATGGCACTTCTAGACATAGCACATGATATTCCCTTTGCAGGTCATATGGGCATAAAATGTACAAAGAGATGTATTATGCAGAATTTCAATTTTCCTGGGATTTCCAGAGATGTAAGAGGGTACTGCAGGACCTGTGAGCAGTGGTAAAAGGTATGCAAGGCAGGAGACAAGGTGAAAGCTCATTTTATGCCTTTGCCTGTGACTGAGGAGCAATTTTAGAGGGTAGCTATGGATATTTTAGGGCCTCTGCGTACCCCAAGTTCCACAGGGAAAAAGTATATCCTAGTGTTAGTAGATTATTCTACCAGATACTCTGAGGCAATGGCTATGTCCTCCATTGAGGCAGAGAAGGTGGCAAATACTTTGTTAGAGATTTTCAGCAGGGTAGGTATACCAAATGAAATACTGACTGACACAGCTGTCAATTTCATGTCAGACCTGCTGGCTTGTCTGTGGCAGTACTGTGGGGTGAAGCACCTAAAGACCACTGACCCATACCATCCCCAGACTAATAGTCATGTTTAGAGGTTAAACTCTACCCTCAAGACCATGCTACAGGCATCTGCAGACCAGTTTAAGAGGAACTGGAACAAATATTTGCAACATCTGCTGTTTGCTTACAGAGAGGTGCCCCAGGAATCCACAGGTTTTTCAACCTTTGAGTTGTTGTATGGGCATAGGGTGAGAGGACCTCTAGATTTGTTTTAAGATGAATGGTAAGGAGAGTGCAAATCTCACAAGGAGTCTGTTGTGGCATATGTCCTAAACCTCAGGACAAGGCTCAGAGAACTCATGGGCTTGGCCCAGTAGAACCTGGCAGAAGCCAAACAGCAGAAAAAGGTCTGGTATGACAGGAATGCTCGAGCTAGAGATTATGCTGTAGGGCAGTAGGTAATGGTTCTCATTCCTGTCAGACACAACAAGCTGCAGGCAGCTTGGGTGGGACCCTACAAGGTGGTAAGGAAAGTCAGTGATGTTAACTACATGGTAGAACTGCTAGGCCATATTAACATGATAAAACCTTGCCATGGTAGGGAGGCCCTTGTGCTGTGTATTTGCAGTAGAAAGCAGGAGGAGTCTGAGGGGGATCTAGTGACTGATCTACTTAATGAGGCTCAGACTGACCCCTCAGTGGATGGGGTAGCAATGGCCCAGCAGCTATTTCCTACCCTGGTTCAAGAAATCCGAGCAGTGTTACAGATGTTTGGGGACATGTTCACTGGGAAACCAGGGTGCACCCACCTGGTGCAGCACCATGTGGTTACAGGACCTCAAAGGCCTATTAAGCAGGTCCCTTATAGAGTGCCTGACAGAGTTAAACAGACTCTGAGGGAGTAGATACAGGAAATGTTGGAATTAGGGGTAATTCAGGAGTCCAGCAGTCCCTGGGCCTCCCCAGTCATGCTGGTACCAAAGAAGGATGGCAGCACCATGTTCTGTGTGGACTAAATATTCACACAGAGTCAGATGCTTACTCCATACCTAGGACAGATGAAGACCTAGAGTAGCTGGGTGGGGGTAAGTATCTTATCACCATTGATCTTACCAAGGGTTACTGGCAGGTGTCCTTGACTCCCAGTGCTGAAGAGAGGTCAACCTTTGTGACTCTTTTTGGCTTGTATGAGTTCACAAAGATGTCCTTTGGGATGAAAAATGACCCAGCAACTTTCCAGAGGCTGGTAGATCATATCCTAGCAGGATCAGGAGATTTTGCCCTTACTAACCTAGATTATATTGCCATCTACAGCTATTCCTGGCAAGAGAACCTTCGGCATGTCCTGGAGGTGCTGGGTAGACTACAGAGGGTAGTGTGGACCATTAAGCCCAGAAAGTGTGAGGTGGGTATGTCAGAGGTCTCCTACCTAGGACATAGACCGGGGAGTTGTAAGATCAGACCAGAACCTGGCAAAGTGAAAGGCATTCAGGCATGGCCTATACATGTTACCAAAAAGCAGGTGAGGGCATTCTTAGGGACAGCAGGGTACTACAGAAAGTTTGTCCCCAGTTATAGTACCATAGCTGTTCCTCTCACAGACCTGACAAGACAAAACAGGCCAGATAAGGTAGTGTGGACCCTAGCATGTGAGCAGGCATTTCAGAAGCTTAAAGGATCTTTGGGAGGATCCCTGTGTTAACCAGTCCAGATTACAGCAAATAATTTTTTGTGCAGGTGGATGCTTCAAACCATGGGGTGGGAGCTGTACTTAACTAGGTTTCTTCAGAGGGAAAAGAGCACTCCTGTGGTTTATCTCAGTTGTAGGCTCCAACCCAGGGAGGAATGCTATGCAGCTGTAGAAAAGGAATGCCTAGCCATAGTGTGGGCACTGCAGAAACTTCAGCCTTATCTGTATGGAAGGAAATTCACTGTAGTTACAGACCACACTCCTTTAACATGGCTACATTGAGCCAGCCATCAAAATGCCAATATACTAAGGTGGAGCCTAGGGTTGCACGCATATGATATGACAGTGCAGCACCACAATGTGGTTAGCAATGCCAATGCTGATGGGCTCTCAAGACAGGGAATGGGATATGGTATTCCCAGATAGGCTCAACCCTCTCAAGGAATGTTTCTCAAGGGTCACTTGAAAAACTAGCTTGAGTTCTCATGTGTGTGGGGGGGAATTGTGAGGCTGCCACCCCAGCTAGGTAGAATTTTGTAAATAAATATATGTCACTTAAAAATATTAATATGGTTTATATATAATTGTGAGGCTGCCAACCCAGCTATCTGAAATTTTTTAAATAATCATATGTCATTTGTGAATATTAATATGATCCATAGGCGTGTCTTGCAATTATAAGAGAACTACATGTTACATGGATATTAAACTACTGGTGCAGAAGTATGTGTGCTGAACTGTATGTTATGTACTGAGCTTCAAGAATGTAACCACAGTGTACCCTACTGGAAAAGAACAGAAATGTATATGGACTATATGCCTGTGCAAGTGTGTGCTTCATGGTAGAAGATGGAACACACAGAGTTAACTTGCAAAACCTCAAGAAAATAAGTGGAAATTATTTTACAATTCTGTTATCTCTGTGTCAGCTCAGAGCAGGCACAATGGCTAAAGCTAGAGGTTCTCCTATTGTCTGGAAACAGAAATAATTACTAGGTTTCAACTGTAAAAGTGTTAATTGTTTTACGACTTCCAGTTCTAGGCAAACCTCTGAGAGATAAGTATTCTTTCACAGAGAAATGTTAAATTTTGTTAAGTTTCTGTTAGCCTGGGAACTGAGGGCAGGTGAAAGAGTGATGTCATCCAGCTGACCCAGCAGTAATGTTTGATACTAATTTAAGAACTATCTCAGATAGTGAATCTGGGCATGTTGTGTTTGGTTTAGGACCTGGAAAGAACATCCACTCATCTGCATTTGCCTTGTTAATGGTAAGTAACTAGGGTACAGTGATTTCTCTTAAAGATAGATAGGAATATAGTAAGATTAGTTTAGATGTTTTTTGTATTTATTTGTGACTGTCCTGCTATGGTGTTTTAAAATATTTCCTGTGATTCTGAACTTTGTAGTCACTGTGCTGAGTTACTGAATACTGTCTTGTTATTTTACTATTTATTATTAAATATATTTAAACCTTTTAATTGTGGCTGGTTTGTTTAGGATATTTAACCTCATAGAGTACTTGCATATGTATCTGGTGATGCCATATAGGCCACTCCTAAATAGCCTTGTTCTTGGTCACACTTACCATTTGGATAATAGTAACATTACACAATAGAATTGGTCACCCTTTGCAAGGTACTTATAGTAGCTGATAAAGAGCTGCTTGGTGGCAGTGATAACTATCTTTTAGTCTGGGCAGAAGGGAGCATAGCTAGTAAACCTGTGCCAGCCTTTTCCAGGACTGTGTGTGTGTGTGTGTGTTTGTTTATAAATCAAATCTCAAAGTGTGTGCGTGTCAGCTACTTGGGCTGGGGCATGAAACACTGGTTGGACAGAGACGATGCTGGAGGTTTTGGCTTGACTGCTCAGCTGAGATCTTAACCCTATACCTGTGCCAGTGGGAGTCTTATTAGGGACCTGGAGAGAGAGGGAGAAACCAGCCCCAGACTGACTGTGGTCTCTGTGTGCTCTTAAGGGAAATTGTACTTTACTGTGTGTGTACTTGTCATCCTCCCAATGTGCACATCCCTTACTGGTGCTAGTGGTGAGAATTGAGGCTCCTTGGTTACTGGGCCAGTGCATCACAGTAAGTATAGGCATCATCCAAAAGAATGTTTCCAGAGTATTCTGCATTTTTGTATTTTTGGATGGACAGAAACTAGGAGATATATATTAATCCAATATATGCTAGGTCACTTGTATATAATTTGAACAGAGAAATGTGTTGGTAACTGGAGAAACTGCAAAATAGTATCATTGAATCATTAAGTAAATCATCTTTGAAAGGAGCCCTAGTTTGTAATGTCTTTGTGGGCTAAACCTCCTGAGGAAAAATAACGCTGTTATGTCTAACATATGCACAAGGGTGTTCAATTAATGCTACTACATAGTAGCTGAATAAAAAGTTTGATTATGGATTGTTTATCTTGACCATTCTCTGACTATCCCACTAATATTTTCATTTGTCCTTCAGATGAGATGTTAAACAGAGATCTCAACTGCTTAAGTTGATGGTAGCTTAGGTGGATGTAAAAGATCTGACAACACCTATCTAAAAGAGTAGGGGTCCTTCATTTATATACAAAATAACTCTTATTTACAAAATATGTACAAATATATATATATATATACACACACACACACACACACACACACACACACACACACACACACACACACACACAAATCTGTTTACACAATCATACTAAATTTTCATCCTTGTTAGACCCCACTCCTTTTTCCATAACCACCATCTGAGTTTACATAATATTGTTGCTAAAATTAATTTATAATTAAACCTAATTTAATTTATTCTTTCATTCTGTATAACCCATATAACATAAAATAACTTTATCTATTCTTTTAACAGATTCTTTCCTTCTATTCTTATAATATCCATATTTAATCATATCCATGTTTATCTATCCACTTCTTTTATATCTTCAAAAAATCTTCTTTACATAGTTTTTCCCATAACTTTTTTACTCTTTTACATTTTAAAAACACATGTTCATAGCTTATTATTCTTGACAATATAAACATAACCTATCAGTTTTCCTCTTATATGGCATATTTCCTTTACTGGCAATTTATCTCTTAACAGTCTACCTGTTTCCACAAAAAATCTTGATGTTCTACTTTCTGATTACACCATTTGCTTTGTATTTAATTGTTTTCATATGTTAGATTTTCGCATGATTTTACATAGTAATGTTTAATCACTACATTATTATACCATAGTTTTCTATCTTTTATTATATCATCAATTTTTATTTTCCATAAAAATATTTTTTCTTGGTAAAATTTTATTTCCTCATTTAGGCTCTCTTTTTCTCTTTTACTTTTTTTAACCATACCCCAAAATTTATCACACTTACATTTATATAGTTTTACTACAAATCTCTTATTTTTTTCATTTAGCCACTTTAACACTTTTCACAAATTTAATGAAGCAGCTTATACCACTGGGTTAATTAACCCTAAGCCTCCTACTTCTTTGCTTACTTAAAAAACTCCTCTCTTTCCTGGTTTTACTCTAGAACCCCATATAACTGAAAAAATTATCTGCAATAATTCCTTTTCAAGTACTGATGGCAATGTAAATACATTTGCTAAATGTATTGTTTCCCCATCGGTACTGAATTTATCAAATAAGCATTTTTTCTCAATAATTTATATGTTCTCCAGAAAGACAAGTTTGTTTTATTTAATCTACTGTTTTTTTCCTTTCAATTCTATGTAAATATTTGTTCACAAATTCTATACCTAACACAGTAATTTCATTCATTGCAAAATATATACCCCTGATCTTTACTACATCACCTAAACCTTTACTTTTCTATTTATTTAAAGCCATCCCTATCATCTCTAGACACTCAATTTGCAAATTATTACTTGTTTTATCAAATTTTGCTTTTTTTTTTGCAATTATTATCCATTTGCATATGTTAAAAGAACTGGAATTCTTAACCCTTCAGGTGGTATATACCCTGACTCCTTAAGTTTGTAATTTATTTAATATTCTATCACATTTGTAAATAATGCAAAGAGTATACAACTCATTAGACATCCCTGTCTTACACCACTCTTCATATGTACCTCTTGGCTTAACCAGCCAATTACAAGTATTTTTACTACATGCTGGCATACATAATTTCCTGACTTTCTCGCTTATATTACATTCTTTTCTTTCATTATTACCCATAAGATTTTATGTGCAGTTGTGTCAAATCTCCTATCATGATTTTCACTTATTCTTCTTTTCTGTCCATAATATCATCCACAATTTCTCTAACTTATCATTAATATTTCATGACATCCCTTCCCCTTTATACTATATTTGGTATCTTCCATAATATTTTCCATTTTAGTTTCAAATCTCTGTTGTATTATTTTCAGAAAGATCTTATAATCATTATTATTCAATGCTATCAGCCTCCAGTTTTAACAGTCTTCTATCTTCCTTCTTCTATATGAATTTAAGTATTCCAGTAGATAATTCTTTATACATAAAAACTTCATTTAATCATTCATTCAAAATCTTTAAAAACTATTTTTTGCCAATTCCATATTTTTTTATACATTTAATATCCTGTTCCATCCTGGCCTGTAGACAAATCTCTATTTACTTGTCCTAATACTTTATCTAGCTCATTTAAAGAAATTTCCTTTTCTAACTCTTTATTCTCTTTCTCTGTTAACTTTTTTACTTTCCATGTCTTTTCACTACCTTCTTTTTTCTTTAAACATTTCTTGTACAAATTGTACTACACTATTCATAGTCTGTTTCTGAGTTCTTTCTATTTCTTCTTTTATAATGTTTTATTTTTCTCATTACTATATCATCTTCCTTTACTAATCTGCTTTGATAACTTGACACATCTTGTCTTTTTCCTTGTAAAAAGTATATTTTATATAACAGTTCATTTATTTTTCTTGATTTCTTTTATATAATTATTTTCCTTTAGCAAAGTACTTTTTATCATGTTCTAAATATTCCAATGCATTGTTTCATGTTCTTTTATATTTTTCTTTCTCTACTTTTCTCACATCATACTGCCACTGAAAAAAACATTTTTATATTTTTCCTTAAATATCATCCACCATTCAGACTAATTTTTATAAAATGTTCTCATAGTAATATGATATTTCACAAACTGTATTACTAATCCCTTTCCTTCTTCATTCCATGCTTTCTCATTTATCCTTTTTATTTCATTCCCTATTTTATATATTCCTTGCTTTCCTTTACCTCTGGACATATTGCAAGATGATCAGAAAACCTTGTTTCAATTGCCTCCCCTTCTCCTACAACTAAACTTTCTGATACTATAAAATAATATGTTTTAGTTCTATACATACAGTTCTATACATACCTCTTTTGTAAATCCATGAATTTTTGTCCCAAATTCTAAAAGAGTAGGGGAAGTTTCTTGATGTTCTGGCCAAAGTTTCCCAGAGCAGTAGCATAAATACCAGTAGTTTAGCTAGGCAGGATGAAGGAGGCAACTGTCCCAGGTGCAAAGTGTTATTGTCCATCCAAGACTGATCCAAATTGCTTTTAGTGCATGCCAGCTTTCAAAAGTTGGTATCGCATTTGCAGTCAGTCCTGAGTACTGCAAGCTCCATGTGAGCTCTAAACTGTAGCAACTGCTCACTATATCTGTGGTAAGTAGTTTGTTTCAGTATAAAAGAAAAAAGATTTGTTTCTTTTTTTAACTAAAATCTAAATACTATAACACTTTTTAATTTATCCAAGTCTTTAGTGCACTGTGTGGGGTATAATCTGTTGCAGTAGCAGTTTGTTACAGTTTAAAAAATGTTTATTTTTTAACTAAAACCTGACCCCTGTAGCACTATGTGTGTGGCATAAACTGTACCAACTGCTTGCTACATTTGCATCCAGCTGTCAGTTTGCTGCAATGTAAAAGAAAAAAAACAAAGATTTGTTTCTGTTTTTTCTGCCAGTAATATCTGAGTAAGGAGGGATGGGGGCAAGGCATAGAAACAGGACCTGATTCACATCTGCATTTCAGGATCCTCTCATAGCTGATCACTGTTTTTTTTAATTGCCCCTGCTGAGGAGGGGCTGTGTGGCACAAGTGAACTGGTTAGCTGAATGTCACCTGCATTTCAGGTGCTTGATTGTTGTGCCAGTAGAAAGAGAGGAACAGTGGAACTTTTTTTTTTTTTTTGCGCTCTTCCCATGGTTTCTTTTTTCACTTTTCCCTGCTGTTGTGCAACTATGTAGTTAGTATGTGTAAGTAGGATAGGGGTGGGGCAGAGTTATTCATTTGGGGGTATTGAGAGGGAAATCTCTCTTTTTTATTCATATATTCAGGTGCACACACGGTATCCAGCCTCCTCCATATCAACAGCCATTTGTCGGGTGCTTCATTGTAACTTACTTACTACAAATCACATTACCTGTTATCCCCTTTCCACAAGAGACTGAAGGGTAAGATCAGAGGAGAATTTATATGTAGCCATCCATTAGTCTAACCTGTGTCTGATGTGGGCTAGGGAGCTACCTTTTCTGCTCCAGAGGAGAGGAGTTCTTTAAGAGAAGTATCTCTCCGAGCAGCAGGTACTGTTTGTGTTGTGGTGGAGATTTAGGTCTCTTGTATTACAGGTTTTTGTGAACAGGAAGAGTTCATGAAGGACTAGGATAGGCAAAGGTCATCTCATAGGAGTCTGTAAGAGATGCAAAGGTGATGTATGGCTTTGAGTAATTTTGCGTAGCTCATGGTACTCATGCCCTTTAAGATCTTGGTGAGGAAATGTTGTTTATTTTTCTTTTTTTTTTTTCTTGTGATGGTTTGACCATACACATGCTGAAGGGAGCTTTGTATTCTATTTTGTGCCTAATAAGGGAGGGGTACAGAGTGATGATAGCATCCTTGGACCTAAAATATAAGCCTTTGGTAATCAACTGCACTAGGTAAAAGAATGTTCTAATGACAGTACATATGCAATAGTCAAAGAAGAGTTCACTGTCTGTGAAAGTACCCTGATCCCGAATAACAATTTCTACTTTGAGGGGAGGGTGTCTTTTATGTTATAGCTGCATGGGTGCTTATGTTTTCTATGGACTTGATTCTGTACTTTTTAGAATTTATCTTCAGTCTATGGTACTGGGCAAAAAATGGGCATGGGTATTTATTGGTGATAACTGGCTGGAGGACGTGGCCTACTCTGGCCCATGCCAGGTACCCATGCTAACTGTGGGAGGGGTCTATATGCTCCTATTTGGCAGTGTGCATCTACCATAAAGCTCACCAGTCCAAGGTCAATAAGCTACCAACCAGTCAGTGTTCATTTATTTAGCATGAGTTACCTGGGATAGCTCTGAAGACCAAAAGCTGGGCATAAAACTAATCAACCTGCCAACAATAAATAAGGATTGCTACACTCAATATAGGTTCAATGACAAATGGAGCTTGAGAGTGGATGACACAATTGTAAAAAGGAGGCTGGGCATCCTTTGTATCCAGCAGGCAAGATAGAAGGGAAGTGCAGCAAAGCTACTTGGCTTGGCATCTGGACTCTACCACTCAGGAGGACAAGGAGGACAAACTCAAAATGGTGTATGAATTGTGGTGAGGGAGAGCCTTGAGACAACAGTAAACGAATACACAAGTAGTGACAGACGCATGACAATTATGCTCCTGTGTAAGGATCATAATCTCAGCCTCTGATCCACAACAGGGTTGTGACAGCAAGGAAAATAGTGCATTCATACAGGACTTGTAGGAACTACTAGCTAAAATAGGATAACATGAGACGGTATTGATAATGGAGATCTGAATGCACATATTGGGACAGATAGGCAGAAGAGGATATGAAGACTGCCTGGGACAACATAGGTGGGGCAACAGGAATAGCAAAGGAGAGGCAGTTCTAGACTTCTGTCTTGCAATGTCTTGATGGTGACAACACATGGTTCAGTAAGAGAAGGACGATCACAAGATCCCATAAATGAGTGACCAACTTGCAGCTGAAATAAATGTCATACTTGTAAGAAAAGGGCACTAAGATAGCATCAGTGATTGCAAAGTCATCCACAGTGAAATAGTCAGCCCACAGCATAAACCACTAGTTGCCACAATCAGCTGCAAGCAGTGGTTTGAGAAGGCTCTAAGATTATCGGAGACTAGGCTGAAGACCTGGAAGTTGACTGCAGTGAAAGCATAAGAGTTCATGAAAATACTCAGGACTCTAGTGCCTCAGGAAGAAGAGGAAATAGATGGTTTTGAAGAAGAAGCAGAATGGGGGTACTTCAAAACAGCATGCGTGAGGAATAGAGAACAGGTATGTGACCAAGACAGTTATGGAAATAAGGTACATAAGGAAAGATGGTGGTGGAATGCAGAAGTCCAGGAATTCAACAAAAGAAAGAAGGTTTGAGGGAAAAAGTGGGAGATCGAAAATAAGGAACGGGCTAAGAAGGAATACTGGCTAGCTAACAAAGATGGAGTTGAAATACTAAAGAGCAAGGCATCAGAGACACTCTACTAGCTTCTGGAAAATGACAGCACAAGCAAACTTGATCAAGTTACAAGGCAAAGACAGAAAATAAATAAGATTGTCATCAGACTCCCTTCATAATGGATGTGAGCAGCAACCTGCTCACCAGTCCACAGGTCATTAACGCAGATGGAAGAAGTATTTCCAGCAGCTTCTGAATGAAAAAAAACACAGATGTTGTAGTGTCCCAGACACAGCCTACAATTAAAGAAGAAGAGGAGTCCTCTGGAATAGGCTTCCTATCCACATAAAGCAGAGCCCTTATCTGACCATCTTCAAGTGCAGTATAGACCAATGGATGGGAAATCAAAAATTCACTCCTGGACAGAGGCAGTCGCAAAAATTGTCAAAACCCACTTGCTGACCCTTGTTATCTTTCCCCTGCTGATAGAAAATTTGGTAAAATCTTGGTAAAACTGGTTAGCTTTGTTAGGGCTATTGAGCCATTAGCCTAGTAATCTGTTATGAACCTATGAATGAGACCACAGTAAAATAGCATTAAGGAATATGAAGTCCGGGAAAGCAAAAGGAACAGATGAGCTCACAGAAGACATGATCAAGATGTTGGGTGAGTCATAGGAGAAATGGCTCCTGAGGGTACTCATCAGTATGGAGAGAACAGCATTTCTCAGATTACTCGAGAATAAGCAGACTAGTGCCAGTGTACAAGAGCAAAGGGGGCATTTACAACTGTATTAGAGATATCACATTCTTATCACACTGCATAAAAGTTATGTAAAGGGTGATTGATAAACAAATACACAGAGTAGTAGAAAGTAAGATGGGAGACAAACAGTTTGGATTCAGATCAGGATGCGGTACAACTGACCAAATGTTTGCAGTGAGACAGATAGTTGAGAAGGAGCTAGACATTAGGAAATAGTCCAATTGAAATACACTACACTTGGAGAAAGTATATGACACGGTCCTGAGAACTGATTTAGGCATTCCTATGATGGTTTGAGTTCCAGAAGCAGTGGTAGAATTACTACAGCCTACATACAAGGATTCAATGACTCAAGTAAGAACAGTGTTTGGTCTCACAGGGGGATCCCAGTGAAAATGGGTGTGCATCAGGGGTCAGCTCTGAGCCCACTGCTGTTCATGTGGTGATGCACTACATTAGCAAACAAGTCAGAATGGACAGATCAATGCAGTTGCTGTATGCAGACAATGTGGCATTACAGGGAGACTCTGAGCAAGGACTTCAGCAAATAAAAGGGAAATGGAATGCAAAACTATAGGCACACAGGATAAAACTGAGTACAGATAAGTCAGCTGTAATGGCAGCAAATGAGGGAAATTAAAAGAAGCTGAGAATTCAAATAGAAGGGGAAATAGTGGAACAAGTTAACAGCTTCATGTACCTGCGAGGGGTGGTTGAGGAGAAAGGAAGTCTGAATGAGGAGGTCAAAGGTAGAATTAGAAGGATTGCAGCCAACTGGCACAGTGTGTCAGGGGTATATGTGACGGAAAAATGCTAAAAATGCTGAAAACTAAGATGTACAAAACAGTGGTGCAATCGGTATTACTGTATGGTACAGAAACCTGGGCAGTGAAGGCAGAGCAGTTGAGGAAGATAGAGGTGATGGAAATGATGTGCTTCAGATGTGTGGTAGGATACACAATGTGAGACAGGTGACATAATGAGGACAAGAGAGAAGAAGCCCAAGTAGTTCCAAATGCAGAAAATATCAAAAAGAATACAGTATGTTGTTTCAGGCACATGTACAGAAAAGCAGAAGACAATCTGGTGAAGAAGATTTTGGACAGACAGGTAGAAGGCAAAAGGAAACTAGGACATCCAGCAAACAGATGGATGGATTGTTTGAGAGAAGACCTGCAGCAGTCAGGCATAACTGTCAGAGGTAGAAGAGTGGCATTAAATCAAGAGAGATTGTGACAGTTGTCCCAACACCTTGACCCCATATAAAAAATGGAATAAATGGGGCACCATAGGTCTGTACATGTCAAGCTATCTTGTAGTAACTGGAAGTCCTCTGGAGAGCTCATAACAGTTGCAGGTTTGCAGCCAATGTTACTTGACATCAGTTTTAACATCAGAGAAGCAAATTAAAAAAAAGAAATGTCCCTTGTACTGAGCCCTGGAGTACCCTTTATAGTAACAAGGCTTTCAGAGAAGCATATATCCCCAGTCCTAATTGAGTGGATTCTGTCTGTGAGCCAGTTGGTTATTTATGAGGTTACATAAGTGTTTTTAACATTTAGTTTGATTAATGTGTTAATAATGCCTGAGTGTGCCATAGTATCAAAGACCTTGACCAGGTCAACATAGTAATCATGCACTGATTTGCTCTCATCCAATGCTTAACTGACCTTTTCAAAGATGCTTATAATGTTAACCAAGCATTATCTTCCTTTCATAAAACTAAACTGCCTTGGCTCAGGTGATGAAAGTTGTAAATGTCATTATTTATGGCTTCTATAATGAGGCATTCCATTACTTTATAGATGGGGATGGTAAGACTTATTGCTCTATAATTGTCAGGATCAATGGTAGCTTTATCAATGTGGAGTGGGATGACCACAGCTGTTTTCTATGCCTCTAACAAGAAATCAGTTGAGAAGTGCAAGGAAATGGGCATGCACATTAACAGGGCTCACACAGGTAGTGTTTTTTGTCTTCAAGAGAGTCTTTAGGGCCTGCTGTAAGGTGATCTTTTGGTGAAGACCTGATATTATAGGTTCATAAGTTCATAGGTGTGTACTAGGCTAATGGCCAAGGCATCTTTACAAACCTAGCCTATAGGATTACCGTGGCATCATGCCACCCAACCTTAGTTCCCAGTGCCTCTGTCAAGTAAAGCCACTGGAGTGATCCCCTGGGGTGAATTTTCTATTTCCCATCCACTCATCAAGATTTCTCTTGAAGAGAGCCAGTGAGGTGCTCTGCTTGAGATGTATGGGAAGGCTATTCCATAGCATGGGCAGTCTCTGGGATATGAACCTGTTCCTCCAGCATGTTCTGTTGATTGTGGCAATAAGGTTGAGGTCTGTGGAGCATTTGGTGTGGAGGTATTGGGATTTCTTTAGATGTAGCATTTCTAACAGAACTGGGTCAGACATGGCTTTGTAAGTCAAGTAGAGATTGCCTCTAAGTAGGCGATATGAGACAGAGAATAGGTTCATAGGTTTATAGGTGTGTACTAGGCTAATGACCCTGGGGTTTTTACAAGCCTAGCCATAGGATTACCCTGGCATAGCGTGGGCCGGATGGATTGGGATTTCTTTAGATGTAGTTTTTTGAGTCTGTCCATATAGGACAAATGTTTAAGGCCTAGGATCCTCTTTGTGAGGTACTTTTGCAGCCTGTCCAGTTGTTGCAGGTGTTTAGTGAGGTACATGCCAAATGGGGCATTGTACTCAATAACTGGCCTAGTGAGGGAAGAGTAGAGAGAGACAATGGCTTCCTTCTTCCTGGATGCAAAACCCTTAGTAATGGGATGTGCCATATAGAAGGAGTTTTTGACCACAGTGGCAATGGGGTGGTCAAAAGAGAGGTTGCTGTCAACCTGTGTTCCCAGATCTCTTATAACACCTTCTGTGTTCAATGGACTACTATCAATGTGGTAATTCATAGGAACCGGGTTTTTCCCAAAGGGGATGATGGCACCGTTTTTGGCATTGAGTGTAAGGCCATGGTTCTGACAGTAGTCGTTGGTCTCAGTGAGGCCTTTCTGTAGGATGTCAGCATCACTTGGGGAGTTAATAATAGCTCCTAACTTGCAATCATCTGCAAACTTTGTCAGCCAGAGTCCCTTTGTGTTGGCCTGGACTTCAGAGAAGTAGATAGCAAACAGGAGAGGACCTAGGACTGAACCCTAAGGGACTCCACTTGCGACTGGTCAACAGTCTGACTTGGAGTCAGCTACTTTCACACTGTGGGTTCTATCTGTGAGCCAGTTTGCAACCCTCCTAGCGATATAGGGATTGATGCCTAGCTTAGTGAGTTTTTCTAAGATTCCTGAGTGGGGAATGGTATAAAAGGCATTGGCCAGATCAAGGTAGGCTGTATGAATCACTTTGCCTTCATCCACAGCTCTGGTGACTGACTCAAAGAAATTCACCAAGTTGAGCAGGCATCATCTACCCTTCACAAAACCAAACTGTGTGGGATCCAGAGTTTGGAGATTCCCTATATCCTTGTTTATTAGGTCCATGATAATGCGTTCCATAGCTTTGCATATCAGATTTGTCAGGATAATGGGGCAATAATTCCCAGGGTCTGATGTCCATCCTCCTTTGTGGAGAGAGATGACTGTAAGCAGTGCACCATAGGTGAGGTTGTGATTGAACAGGGCACACAGGTGAGGTCCCAGTTCACTCTGTAGTTCATGTAAAACACAGCCAGGGATATTGTGAGGTCCCATAGAAGCTGTATTCTTGGCCTTAGACAGTGCTGTTTTAACCTGTGCAGCAGTTATACAGGGTGCCTGGCAATGTACTGGTATTGTGACTGGTAGTTTGGGGGGGTGAGACGGGTGAAGTTGGCACTGAATCTGTCGGCCAGTATATTGGCAATATCTGTTGGCTTGGTATAGGAGGTACCATTGTGCAGTAGCTCAGAGCAAATCTGGGTATTGCTGTGGAGATTCTTTACATAACTATAGAAAGCCTTGTGGTTGTCTTTACTATGTGTTGCAATTCTGCTTACATAGCTAGCTTTAGAGGATTTGATGAGGGATCTCAACTTTTTGTTGAGGTTGATAAGGGAGTGTTTCCAGTCTTGGGACTTCACCTTATTCTGCATTAGTTTCCTCCTTCTGTTGTAGAGTTTGTTTATGGCAGAGGACCAGCAGATTAGCTTCCTTTTTATGGAGCAGAGAGTCTTGGTTCTATTGGGTAAGGTGAGATCCATGCATTTGTGTACGTGTTCATACAGTGCATTGGTGTATGATTTGGAGGTCAAGCAACTATTCTCCATTTGCATGGGTGTCGTAAAGTTAGCCACCTCTGTTTTTAGGAGCCCAAAGTTAGCTTTGGAGAAGTTTTTCATAGTGGTTACCTTTGCGGTGGGGGGGGGGAGTGGATTTCCAAGGTGATTAGTTTGTGGTCGGATATAACCAGGGAGGAGTTGACTTTTGGTGTATAGCAATGGTCACTCATGTTAGTAATGACCAGGTGAAGGATGTTGCTACCTCTAGTGGGGGTAAGAACAAGCTGATGCAGGGCATTGGAATTAATGATTTCCAGGAAATGTTGGGCAAGTGTAGGAGGAAGTCAGGGAGACTTGGTGGAAAAGTTTGATATAAATTTATCCCATAGAATGTTGTCTGTGTCTTCAAGGGCTGAATGGGCATCATTGCTATTTATCAGTTTGATGCAATGCTGGGTATTGCCCCTAAGGTTTCTAACATTGTTGAAAAAGACATGGTTATCCTTGAAAGAAGCAGTAATTTTCATTTCTTACTTAGCCTTGGTAGATATGATTTTGCACCAACGTTCTTTGTTTAATCTCAGTTTTGTAGTGGGGTTGTCTGTTTTTTTCCTCAGGGTAAGGATTTTTTTCCTTTTGTTTTATATACAATCCATCACAGGGATTTGTGCCTAAACTTGGCATTGTATTTCTGTCAGGTTGCAACTGAGGCCTCGATGCAGATGTTGAAGTGTGAATAGAAACTATAAATGCAGTGGTGTTGACTACACTAAAAAGGGGCGGGGGCTATTAAACTACTTCAGGTCATCAGCTGGTTGAAATAAGTTTATTTTTAAAAAAGCTCTGAAGAAAAGAGGGTTTATGAAAAATTTGTTTGGGTGCTCATGGTGGGCATTACTGAAAAGGTCAGGCCAGTGATGGGCCATTATAGGCACAGAGCATAATGGTGTTGTAGCTGTGAGAAACATGTCCAGTACAGTAGAACTTCTGGTAGGAGAGACTACTATCTGGTCTAGAGAGTTTGAATTGCTAAAATCTAGGAGGAAAGCATTGTGCATACTTATTTCCCTTAGTGTACATTTATCAGTTTATACATATGTTTGGTTTAATGGTGAGGAAATTAAATTTTTAAGTATTCTTCTTGGGTTGTAGATGCCATAGAGGAGGTTGTGCAGTTGGTTGAGAGATGGCAAAAGGTCCTGAGGATGATTACTAGGGAGTGGAGAGGCTCAAGGTCATTATTGTATCCGGTAAGTTTTGATGTAATGGATTTGTAGAGGGATATATGTACACTACCACAAGCATAACAGAAATACCCTCTGAATGACTGGTAGGCAATGACTTCTGGTAGGAGAGTGCATTATCAGTGTATTAGAGCCATGCTTCAGTTAAGATGCAGATGTCAGTATTTTCTAGGATTAGAAGAATTATTTTTTACTGAGGCTTCTAGTACTGAACAGCACTATATTGACACTATCCCAGTATGGGTTGGCTATATTGGTAGATGCAGGAAACTGACCTTGCTTGAAAAAATGCTGAGTATGATGAAAATGTTTTTGCCAATACAAAAGGTCACAAAGACAGAGTGCAAGCAGCCCATCTCTGAATAAAGTAGATGGAATTCCTGGCTATCTTTTCCAGGTTGACATAGGATCATAGGAGGTTACTAGGCTATTGGCACTGAGGCCCTTATAAGCCTAGCCAAGAGTTTAGCCCATATTTAGACAAGTCAGCACCCAATGCCCTTGTTCAGCAAGGACATGGGTGGAATCCCAGGGGTATATTTTCTGTTCCCCATCCAGTTATCCAGGCTGCGCTTAAAAAGGGGTAAAAAGGTACTCTGCTTTATGTGGAGAGGGAGTTTATTCCAAAGATGGGAGAGTCTCTAGGACACAAATCTGTCCTGCCAACAGGTCATGTTGATGTCACAGACCAGATTGAGGCCATGTGTGCGGTTACTTGAGTGGAACTTGAATTGTGTATATGCAGCAGTCCCATCAAGGTAGGGTCCATGATCACCTTTTATGCCAGACAGAGGTCAACTCTGAGGACTCTGTATGAAACCGAGTAGGGGGCTAGGGCTTTTAGCCTATCTGTGTATGGTAGATGTTTGAGGCCCTGGATTCTCCTGGCGAGGAACCTCTGTGGTCTCTCCAGCTGCTGCATGAGCTTTGCGAGGTACATGCTGAAATGGGCATTTTACTCAATAATGGGCCTTATAAGGGAAGAATACAGGGATGTTATGACCTCCTTTTCTTTATTTGAGATACCCTTACTTATGAGGTGAGCCGTGTAGAAGGTTTTCCATACAATGGAAGCAACATGGTGGTCAAAAGTCAGGTTGCTATCAACCTGGGTGCCCAAATCTTTCATGACTGATTGAGTGCTTAGGGCATTGTTGTTAATGTGATAATTTGTGGAGATGCCACTCTCCTCAAATGGGATGATGATGAATTTTTTGCTATCCAGCTTGAGGCCATGTTTCTGGCACCAGTCATTTGTCTGAGTGAGACCCTCTTGGAGGATGTCCACATCACTAGGGGAATTGATGACAGCACCCAGTTTGCAGTCATCTACAAACTTGGTCAGCCACAGCCCACTGGTTTTGGCCTTGCACCTCCGAAAAGTATATCCCAAATAACAGAGGCTCTAAGACAAAACCCTGGGGAATGCTGCTTGTTACAGGTCTACTGCTTGAGGTCGCTTCCCCTATTTTGACTACGTGGGTTCTATCAGTGAGCCAGTTTGCTACCCATCTGGTAACATATGGATTGATGCCTAGCTGGGAGAATTTATCTATTATGCCCAAGTGGGGAATAGTGTCAAAGGCTTTGGCCAGGTCAAAGTAGCTGGTGTGCACCATCTTTTCCACTTCCATGGCTTTAGTGATTGTCTCAAAGAAGCCAACCAAATTTAGCAGACAAGACCTCTCCTTGACGATGCCAAATTGCATGGGATCAAGTGTTTGGAGGTTGCCAGTGTCCTTGTTAATGAGGTCCATGATAATCCATTCCATGGCCTTACAGATCAGGCTATTTAGGCTGATGGGTATATAATTTCCCATATTGGTGGATGCTCCACCTTTGTGTAAAGGGATAATAGTGGCTGTCCTCCACTCAGCTGGAATGAAGCCAGTACTCAGGCTTTGGTTGAATAGGGTTCCTCATGGTGCTGCAAGTTCCTGCCTGAGTTCACATAGGATGCAGCCTGGGATGTTATCGGGTCCCATGGAGGCTGTATTGTTTGCATTTGAGAGACCAGTGATGACCTGCTCCCTAGATATAAGGGGAAGGGCAGGTACTGGGGATGTCCTGATTTACTGATGGGGGGACAGAGGCGTAAAGTCTTTGCTGAATCTGTCAGCCAGCAAGCTTGCTATTATCTACAGCATTTATATATGTGGTGTCTTTGAACAGGGCTGGGTGCTTCCTTTGAGGTTGCAGACATATGTGAAGAAGGCCTTATGATTGTCTCTAGTAGATGTGGCCAATTTACACTCAAAGTTTGCTTTGGAGGATTTCACTAGTGCTCTTATTTGCTTGTTCATGCTAAAGAGACATTGCTTCCAATTGGACACTTTTTTCATCCTTCTTGGTCTTGGACAGCAATCTTTTCCTTTTGTTATAGAGCTTATTTACTGCACATGTCCACCAGACAGGTTTACTCTTCCTTGCGGAGGATGATTTAGTCCTGTCGGGTATTCCTGATTCCATGCATCTATATAAATGCTCATATAGCACTTTGGTGTAGTTTTGGATATTGGTGCCAGTTCCTACAGAGGGTCTATATTAAAAAAACAAAAGTTTTAAATAACGAACACTCAGATGAGCGAAAATGCAGGACATTGAAAGGGATTTTTGGGATCGCAGTACAGTGAAGATTGGAATATTTGCCCTTTCCTCACTGTAGTGCGAGCTCAGAGTTGGAATATATAGTTAGTGGGGAGTGTAGGAGTTCGTGGTCTTGCATTTTCGCTCATGTGAACGTTCGTTATTTAAAACTTTTGTTTTTTAATACAGACCCCCCACCGAGGGGGAAGGGGCTGTGAAGTTGTTTATACCATGCCTCAGGAGGCTGTAATCAGCATTGGAGAAGTTTTTATTTCTGATCCTAGCTAGAAGGGGGTTGGGGGAGATGGTGACTTCAAAAGTGACCACTTTGTGGTCAGATCTTACCAGGGAGGATGATACTATATGGATGTTGCAGTGGTTACTCATGTTGGTTAATACCAAGTCCAAGATATTATCACCCCTTGTGGGGGTATTGACTAGCTGTTCCAAGGCATTTGCATTGAAAAAATCAAGGAATCTCTGGGCATTTGTGTTCTTCCATGAGTAGTTCTTCTAGTCTATGTTTGGGAAGTTAAAGTTACCCAGGATCAGGGTAAAGGGTTGAATTTTGATAGATTCAAACAGGTCCAAATAGGCAGATTGGGCATCTTGAGTCAGATTTGAGGGCCGGTAGCTATCTATGATTTGGATAAGGGTCTTGTCAATGGTTAACTGCACCTGGAGTGTCTCCTGTGTGTTATACTGTTTGACCAGCTTGGAGGTGGGTATGTCTTTAATGTATATTGAAACTCCACCTCCTTTGGCTTTATTGGCCACAGTTTGGGGTCTGAATGTATGGTAGGATGAGTAACCAGGTAAGCCTGGGGTGCTCTCCACAGCTTTGAACCAGGTTTCTGTGAATGCAAAGATGTGAGCATTTTCCAGGTTAGGAATGGTTGTAATGAGTGCAGTTTCATGTTTAGACTCCTAGCATTTAGCAGCATGACCTTTAATTTGTGTTTTATTGAAATTTTTATGTTGGTAGTTTTAACCTCATCACCTTACCTAAAAAAGGTACTATAGGGGAGACAAGAGCCTTTGCCAGAAGCCTGAACCCCAGGTGAGACAGATGCAGGCCATCTCCTGCAAAGCATCATGGTCTGTCGATCATATATTCCCAGGCTGTCAGGTACTGGATCCCCCTGGAATGACACCAGAAACTAAGCCAATTGTTAAAGTCAATCATTTTCTGTTTGTATTGAGGCATCATTCTGGGTGATGGCAGAATGCATCTTAAGGCTAGGGACATACCTGCTTGGGACACATAATCAGTGAGTTCAATCATGTCTCTCTTTGTATAGTCAGAGAGGGTACCTCTCAAGTCATTCATGCCAATATGGATCATGGCAGAATCATAACCGTACCTGTTGTTGAAAGACATGAGTGCATGCGTTATATGGCGGATTCTGGCACCTGACAGACAACTAACTGTGACTTTCCACTTATCCAGGCTGGTGAGAGGCACATCTTTGTATCTCACAATGGAGTCTCCTGTGACTAATATGTTGGGTTTATGGTGAAGCCTTAATGGTTGTGAGGCACAGGTGTGTGGACTATGCATTGTATGTGGTGTAGAGAGCTGTGCCAATTGCGTGTGTTTTTGCCTCAGAGGACTCCTTTGCTTGGGTATGTTTATGTAGAGGTACTCCGCATAATGTAGGTGTGTGTTGTATACGTGTGGGTGGTGTTTGAGGTGTAGTGATTGTGTTGACAACCTTTTCAGTGCTGGATATACTGGCTTGAGGGGGGGGAGAGCTTGGACTTTAGGTTCCTAATGTAATTCCATCTCTCACAAATTTTGTTCCTATGTGGTAGTAGTAGGTAGTTGTCCATGTACATGAAGCAGTTGCTACACTTTCTCAGGATCCCCATATCAACCAGACTAGCAGTAGAAACTGAAGGAATTTGTCCATCCGTATTTGTCAGAATCTAAGGGAGAAAGGCCAGAGAGAGCTAAGGGGTGGGCCTAAAGCCCAAGCGCTTAAACCAAAACTAAGAGCTTAGAATAACACTTAAGAATAGCACTTAATTTAGTCAGGCTATAAACAAACAGTAATAAATGGAACAAAAAGATGCAGTTGAACACTTTAGAGAACAGGCAGCAAGTAGCAGGAAAAAGCAAAGCAAGATGAACTAACAGAGTAGTAGGAAGAAACACAAATTAGAAAAATATAAGCAGCTGAATAAAGTGTATTTTTTATAACATAAAAGGAAGAGAGCAGGAACAGAAGATAATTCAAGGTTAAGGGACTAAGGGGTTTGGCCTTCCCCAAATGATCTCTGTATTAGATAGAATGAGCTAAAGGGATGGGACTGGGAGGAGTGTCCCAGATCAAATTTACAGTAGGAGTGGGCAATTGCAAGAGCCAGAAAACTTTAAGAACACAACAGCAATAGGGTGGGAGAAAAAAGTTTCAGCACAGATCAGAAAACAGTGCCAGCAAATATATAAATAATTCAGTCAAGCAAAAATAAAGACAGTGCAGAACTGTGAACAAAGTGCCAAAAATATATTTATCAGCTCTATATTTCCAGATTGTTTTGGAAGCACTCTCAGTCAGAACACAGGGAGATTCTAGCAATGATATGCAGTCATTTACAAAAAGGGAATATTTTTATACAAGCAAGCCTTGAGACAATCAAATAACACAAACACTGTTAGACCAATTTTACCAACTTTAAGAACATAGCAGTAGACTGGGAGAAAAAAGTTTCAGCACAGATCAGAAAACAATGCCAGCAAATATATAAACAATTCAGTCAAGCAAAAATAAAGACAGTCCAGAACTCTGAACAAAGTGCCAAAAATATATTCATCAGCTCTATATTTTCAGATTGTTTCAGAAGCACTCTCATTCAGAATACAAGGAGATTCTAGCAATGATATGCAGGAATTTACAAAAAGGGAATATTTTTATACAAGCAAGCCTTGAGACAATCTAATAACACAAACACTGTTAGATCAGTTTTACCAACTTTAAGAACACAACAGTAGATTGGGAGAAAAAAGTTTCAGCACAGATCAGAAAACAATGCCAGCAAATATATAAAGAATTCAGTCAAGCAAAAATAAAAACAGTGCAGAACTCTGGACAAAGTGCCAAAAATATGCTTAGCAGCTCTATATTTTCAGATTGTTTGAGAAGCACTCTCTGTCAGAACACAAAAAGATTCTAGCAATAATATGCAGGAATTTACAAAAAGGGAATATTTTTATACCAGCAATCATTGAGACAATCAGATAACACAAAAGCTGTTAGACCAGTTTTACCAACTTTAAGAACACAACAGCAATAAGGTGGGAGAAAAAAAGTTTCAGCACAGATCAGAAGACAATGCCAGCAAATATATAAATAATTCTGTCAAGCAAAAATAAAGACACTGCAGAACTCTGAACAAAGTGCCAAAAAATATACTTATCAGCTCTGTATTTCCAGATTGTTTGAGAAGCAATCTCAGAACACAAGGAGATTCTAGCAATAATATGCAGGAATTTACAAAAAGGGAATATTTTTATACCAGCAAGCATTGCGACAATCAGATAACACAAAAGCTGTTAGACCAGTTTTGCCAACTTTAAGAACACAACAGAAATAGGCTGGGAGAAAAATGTTTCAGTACAGATCAGAAAACAATGCCAGCAAATATATAAATAATTCAGTCAAGCAAAAATAAAGATAGTGCCGAACTCTGGACAAAGTACCAAAAATATACTTATCAATATTTCCAGATTGTTTGAGAACCACTCTCAGTCAGACCACAAGGAGATTCTAGGAATGATATGCCACACATTTGAAACCCTTAGAAATAACAACAATAACAAACTCAGTTTATTGCAGTAAATTATTGTTCCTTTGAATAACATTTATCAGTTTAGAATAATTATTGAGGTGTAATGCATAGTTTGCTGATATGATCTACCACAGATAAACTAGTTTATGTCATACCCACTGAACTATTAAGAATAATTCTCACATTACTATATTTCATACAAAATAAGTACTACAAATTGCTGTAATAGTAGTTGCCAGAATAATAACTATTCCTGATAATATATTCTTGCCACGTATTTACTCAAAGTCCTGAATGAATTTCTACATTACTCTATATCACTGTGGGCTGTCCAAATGAAAATAGTACAGGACCATTGCATTTACCTGGTTACAGTCTAAATGTATTCACAAAGATGATAAGTTAATAAGGTCACTGAGTTTAGTTTATTTCTTAAAAGGGTAACTGAGCCAGTCTTTCACAGGCCTTTTTCAGCCGCAGTGGATAGGAAACTGCACTGCATGTTGATAATTTAGAGTAGCCAATCACCCAATAGTTTTCCAAGGTGAGAGGAAACTGAATTATGCTGTGAAAATCACACAGATTTGGGAAGAACGTGTATGCACCCTTCATCAGGCTTGAATTCTTGAGATGTAGTTAAGCACTGGACTGAGAAACTGAAACTGCAGAGTTCAAATCATAAACAGGGAAGTCTTTAGAAATATAATTTGTCTTTCTTGCTAGTAAAGTAAAAGGTGTCCCTGCCTGTCATGTGGGAGACCAGCTTTCAGTTTCCTGATGGTAGTACATATGATGTATAAACTCTATCTACTGAGCTACCATTTTACCCAACTGGATGTTTATGTTTTTTTTTCCCAAATATTTCTCTCTTCCACCTCAAAGATTCTAATTCTATGAAAAAAGTGGTAAAAATTGCATTCAGAAAATCAAAGTCTGACGCAGTGTTAAACACTGCCTGAGAAAAAAAAATCTTATTTTTCTAATAGTTTTTGGATTGGGTAATGTTAATATTTTAAAAGTGACATATCTGTGGAATTTGTCTCTAAATTGTATAGTAGAATGTTGACTGGCTACACATCATAAGGATTTACATGCATGATTAACCCTAACTACCTTTGGATATTATACTTTTAAGCTTGATTTAAAAAGTAGACAAAATTTATTTTACATACATAGACATAGGTGACACTGATGATATTTTATCACCTTTTTTATAAAAAGATAACACTTGTGTCATCAAAGCATGTAATACATACTGAATGGGATAGCACCCAAAGAATTCTCAATACTATCATACAGTGGGATCAGCCACTTCTATTAAAAATCAGTGTGGAACAGTAAAATATGGATTCAAACAACTACTACTGAAAAAATGAAACACTATAATCTATGCTTTTTGCAGAGGGCTTATGCTTACCTACACCCCAAATAGCAGGGTCTTTGACCCCATTATTTATATATACTAACTCCTCAGTAACAACTACAACCCACTGGGCTCTTTGATCCCATTAACTCTACAATAGCAGGTCAGCTACAGACACATGTAGTCTTATTATTGCACATTGAACAGGATGCAGGTGAACACTGAATGCCTGCATATATTCTTATTTTATGAGAGATCAGAGGAGGGGAGTAACCCTAAATATACATACTTTACATGTATAGGATGCTACAAAACAAGGATGAACCATGTGGATAGATCATCACCCTGCTACTGCTACTACAGGGGACATGGTAAAGGTCAGAAGGGGTGCAGGGGGTATGTATGCAGTGTACATATAGCACTATGCAACAAGTGTTGTGTATACATTCTGACTGGTGGTGACAGGCAAAATAAAATGAAGACTTCCCCAGGGTTTTGTTACTGAATATAACAAAATGAGATTGTCAAAACAGTAAACCTCACTGGTCACTCAAAATGTAAAGATACATGGTGATGCATGGCAGAGCCCTTTAAACACAACAGCATAAGTTTACAATAGTAAAAAAAATGAAAAAAAGGGAATTAATGAACTTTCTTTAAAGCCTTATCTTCAGTAATATATTCTATATAAAAATATTTTGTAGAAATTGTACAGTCCTTTTGTTATTGAAAACAGAGATATCAGAAAGGTGCTGCTTAACCATGCCATGTGTCTTTTGTTTATATTTCTGAGTATAAAGTTTGAACTAGGATGAAGTCTTCAGCACTAGAACCTGTGTATTAATGATATACAGATAACCAGGAGCAACTTCATTATGTTCCACACTCCTTTTGAAGTATTTAATTCTCAGTAGTACACGTCATGCCTGTTTACAAAGTTTTATAGAAATGAAAGGAAAATATAAAAAGCAAACTCTTCTGACACATCTATGAAACACTAGCAAATATACAATACAAAACACGTCCCCATATAATCTGCCTCATTAACATTCTTTTTCTACAATTATGATTGCAAGTTTCCATATTAATATCTCTGTATAAAATATTCCCATGAATAATGCTCTGTGATATATGTTATTAATATTAAAAATAGCTCATGCCAATGTTACTTTAAAGTAATTTCCTTTATTAATATTACAGAAGCAGTATCTCTTACTACTTCATCTGAAAGTGGAACATGGAAGGGTGTTATTTAAAACTGTGCACCCTGAAACATCCCAAATTTTTACTTTCAACATCAATGCAACCTGTGACACAGAACATTTAGTATATCTTGCTACCTGCATGGCGTTCTATGTCGGAAAAAACTGACAGAAAATTAACAAAATAGAGTTAGGGAACATATTTACCAAATCAGAATTAAATCTGAAATCAATGCACTTTCCAAGCACATTTTACAGAAAGGTCCCATGCATTGTTTTAAATTTATGGTAATACATATCAATGTACCTAGTGACAGGGGAGGAGAAATGAGAAATTATACAGAACAAATAGAAACTAGCTGGATTATTAGGTTACAAGCACATACATCCCCTGGTTTAAATGAAAAAATTCCATTGAAACCTGCACTTGAAGGAAGAAGGATGAAATATAAATGAATACAATTTTTAAAAAAATTTTTAGAAGTTGCATATATACATATATATATATTAGATACATATATATATTATTTAAAGTAATTAGATATTATATACTATATATGATTTTATTTCTATTATTTTTATAAGATTTTGCCTTTGCACATGTATATATATTTTTATATATTTTTTATTTGTTATTATTATATATCTATCCCTTTAATTATTTAAGTGATAATTCAATTATCTCATCAATTAATTCAGTATTGAGCTATATATTCAGTTGCTTGAAAGATACATTTGTGATGGTTTGAAAAAGCTACATAGCGAAAGCGCTTACCGTTTTTGTTTCAATAAAACGTTTTTTATCTTTTATACCATTGGTCTTTGAATGTGGAACATTTGTGGATACCTATGAAGTGGTTCCTAAGGTCTGAATAGACTTTTATTGTATGCTTTTGCATTGTGCCTTTATCTCTAGACTTCGGCACAAGGTCTGAACAGACATTAACATTGCCCACACTTTGGCTCGGATTGACTGACTGCTTGGTTTGATCCTGAACCGAGCTCATTATTTTTGTATGTTATTTAAAACTGCTTAATGCCTGTACCATACATTTCTGTTTCAGCCTACATTCTTCACTACACTAAAACCTTCAGTAAATGAATCAGTGTATTATGGGTGCTTGTGTCAGCCCTAGCATGTTCTTTTGTCTACATTTCTAATAAGGTTCTAATCTGAGAGCTTATTTGAATACTCATTACACACTGTTTTAAATGATGAATAATTAATTCTACTAGCAACTGAATTATGATCCTGAATTACAAAGTAAAGGCACTAGATACCATTAACTGCCATCTGTATTATCTTTGTTGTTGAATAACTGTGATATTGATGAACCAAGAAATGAGACTGTAAACAAATTTACTGCACCGAAGAACCACTCCACCAGATCGACCAAACCAAACCAACTTTATTTCCAAACAAGAATCCACACATTAAGAACTTTCGTCTTGATCCCAGGACTTCTTCAGAACAGTAAAACATGTTCACCAATCTTGTTTAAATCATCTCATGACATGCTGAAAACCAATTGTTTTAAGACACAAATTTAAAGGCCCAACACACTTTTTTTTAATACAGTTATAAATAAAACTGTTTTTCCTGTTGTACTAATGAATGAGTAAAATCTCAATTGATTAAAACACATATTATTCCCTACCATCCCAAAAAACATTTTAAAAATAACTTAAAAATCTATTGTAAAAACATTTCACACCTTGTAAGATTTAATTGGTAGCAAACTGCATAACAAAACCATTACATTTAGTCACAGATGCAAGCATTCCAACTGATTTGCCACATTAACTCAGTTTGTTCAATCAAGTCCTCTTGGGTTCTTGCCTATTTTTTCCAATCCTGAAAACAGAAGTTTATGTCCTGAAGTTTGCTCATTGTGCTTGTAAAGAGAATTATTCCCATTCCCATTCCCCTTTGTAATGTTATATAAATGCTCATATATATGCTCCTTAAATGTACATTTAGTTTCACCTGTATAAAAAGCAGGACAGTTCTGGCATTGTGCTAGGTAAATAATACCAATGGTACTGCAATTACAGTGAAATTTTACCTTGATATTGCCATTATTATGAATTTTTCACTGTTTCCCACACTCTTAAATAACAACACTGGGTACAACAGCCACAGTCAAAAGTCACCCTTTTATTTTTTTATATTGCCTTGTCAGTATTGTTTCTCTATTCCAATAATAATTTGATGGGGTTATCCTTTCTACAAACAAACTTAGGTCTTGGACCAACCACTTCAATAATGTCTTCATTTGTAGTGAATATTGTCTGTTTTTTTAGCATAATTTGCCTAACAACCTCACTATCCAGACTGAAAGTCTTTATGAAAGATCTTATAGGTCTTGATTTCCATCCTTGGATCCCTGGTCTTTTGTTATACAGTGGATATAAAATGTTTACACACCCCTGTTAAAATGGCAGGTTTTTGTGATATAAAAAATGACACCACAATAAATCATTCAAAACCTTTTCCCACCTTTAATGTGACCAATAACCTGTACAATTCAATTGAAAATCAAACAAATCTGTTAGCTGAAAAAATATAAAAAAATAAAAATGTACAATAAGCTGGTTTCACAAGTGTTCACACCATTAAACTAATACTTTGCTGAAGCACCTTTAACAATAGTTTTCTTTTGAAAAAACGAGCTATTATAATGCAAGAGTGTTGGATTGAGTGGATTTTCTATAAATAGTTGAGATTCATCCTTCTCCATTCCCATTTTTACTAATCCCATCATCTAGGTAATTAATTTTATCATCTAAAAATCTCACATATAAAAGACATCTTTATTTAAATACACTGCTAAAAATCCATTTCTTTTTGCATTGTGACACAATTATATTCGCAAATAAGGGGGTGCATACAGCCCCTATTGCAACAGCCTTCTTTTGTAGAAGGTATTCTCCTTCAAAATAAATATAATTATGTCCCAAAACAATTTCCATCAATTTATTTAAAATAGTAATTTTATTTTGACTAAAGTCAGTGTTATCCACCAAAAATTCATTAAACCATTTTAATCCCTCATAATGCAAAATAACACTGTATAAATAAATCATATCTACAGCATATAAGATGGTTCCTGGACTGGGTGGCACTGCCCTCAATTTCATCAAAAATCCCCAGGAGTAATTTAGTAAATGTTCAAATGAACCCAAAATGACTTTTAACTTAATATCAATATATTTTGATAACAGGTGTGTCCTCAATCTTCCTGCACTAACTATATGTCTGAATTGTGGCTCAATCAAACATTTTTGAATCTTTGGGATTCTTGTTTGAAAATAAAATTTGGTTTAGTTTGGTCAATCTGGTGGAGTGAATCTTCGGTGCAGTAAAACTGTGATGATAACATCACCGTATGTTAATTAAAAAAATGTTGAGTTACTTCTACGTTCCAAATCTAGAAAGCATTGCTCATAACTGCAGTTTAACTGTGTGCTTTCTTTATTTCCATTGTTTTAGTAGATTAGTTATCGATAGAAATATCCATGAAGAAAAGGGTTTACAAAAATGTAAGCATGGCATTGTATGCTGTTTATATTTAATAGTTTGTAAGTGTGTAAGTGTATTTTAACAAACTATTTCCTTGTGTAGTTCTCTGAGCAGTTGCTGTTTTGGAATTTCAAACTAAATTACATGACCAGTGGGGAACTATTAACTTGTCAGCCTCATCAAAAAACTGAGATCCATCATCAAATCCTGTAAAGCTAAGGCATTCCATAGTTATGTCAAGAATCTACATGGCAATACTCAGATCTGCTCTGAGTTAGAGCACAATGGCAGTACATATACATAACCGACTGATATTGCCAACATAGTGGCCAACAGGTTCAGTGAAAACTTTGCCCCCCTTTCACCCCCTAAAGGGGCTATCACAATAGCCCCTATTGTCAAGTCCCTATTGTCATGGATACACAGGTAAAAACCACACTGTCCAAAGCCAAAAATACAACTTCCATGGGACCTGATAATATCCCTGGCTGTGTTCTACATGAATTACAAAGTGAACTGGCATCACACCTGAGTACGCTGTTCAATCACAGCCTCATTTCAGGCTTTGTTCCTACCAAATGGCACATTGCTATGGCCATCTCACTCCACAAAGGGGGAGCGACTACAGACCCTGTGAACTATTGCCCCATTAGCCTGACGAGTCTGATATGTAAGGCTATGGAGCACATCCTCATGGTTCTCATAAATAAGGACATAGGGAATCTCCAAACTCTGGACCCCATGCAGTTTGGGTTTGTGAAAGGTAGATCATGCCTGCTCAACCTGATAGACTTTATTCGAGTCTGTCACCAGAGGTGTGGATGAGGGCAAGGTAGTTCACACAGCCTACCTAGATCTTGCCAAGGCCTTCGACACCATCCCTCACTCAGGAATCATAGATGGACTCACTAAACTAGGCATAAACCCAATGTCATAAGATGGGTTGCCAACTGGCTCACTGATAGAACCCACACTGTGAAACTAGTTACAAGTGGTATCCCACAGGGATCAGTCCTAGGTCCTCTCCTGTTTGGCATCTACTTCTGTGAAGTTCAAGCCAACACAAAGGCACTCTGGCTGACCAAGTTCACAGATGATTGCAAACTGGGAGCCATTATTGATTCTCCAACTGATGTAGACATTCTACAAAAAGGACTCACTGAAACCAATGACTGGTGCCAGAACCATGGCCTTAAGCTCAATGCCAGAAAGTGCATTGTCATTCCCTTTGGGAAAAATTCAGTGCCCATGAACTACCACATAGGTGGTAGTCCACTAAACACCGAAGGTGTTTTAAGACACCTGGGGACACAGGTTGACAGCAACCTCTCCTTCGATAACCACATTGCCACACTAGTCAGAATCTCTGCTTGACCTACAAAGCCATGTCTGACCCAGAGCTGATAGATATGCTACACCTAAAGAAATCCCAATCCCTCCATACCACATGCTCCAGGAACCTAAACCTCATTACCACAGTAAAAAGAACATGCTAGAGGGACAGGTTCCTATCCCAGAGACTTCCTATACTCTGGAACAAACTTCCCATTCACGTCAAGCAGAGCACTTCACTGGCCCTCTTTAAGAGAAATCTTGATGAATCAATAGGCAATAGGAAGTTCACCCCGGGGGTCACTTTGGTGACCTTGCTTGACAGGGACACTGGGAACTAATGTTGGGTGGCATGATGCCAGGAAATCTTCTTGGGCTAGGCTTAAATAGGCTCCAGGGCTGTTAGCCTAGTACACACCTATGAATCTATGAACAAATATTTTAATAATAAAAACCTACAAAGTGATGATAATAAAGTGTCAGTTCTCATAGTACACATGGTGGTCTGTTTTTCCCTGTAATGCCCACTCTGTTGGGAACTATTGCTTGCTTGTTTATTAGAAGTGCATTATGTGCTTAGACCTGAAAATGATGTTAATACTGGTATTATGGTTGCTACAGACAGAATATATGCAAACCTTGATAATGTAAATATAGTCATAACAGTATCTCTTGATTTGTGAAAAATCTTTGAAATAATCTGTTATATACCACTCTTAAACTGGCAAGTTGAAAAAGGAATATGTTCAGTATTTATTACATGGTACAGAAACATTCTGAGAGTTAGAACTCAAGATTGTTAAATGAAACAATTGTCTCTTTGCAAAAAGATCCTACAGGTTCTAAGTACCCCAACATTTAGTTCACAACCCTCCTTGTTTCTGTATTTTTGATCCATCTATTCTGTATATTAGTGCCATTACATATATCTATCATTGCACTGACCTAGAGAAAATAGACAACAATGTGTAAAAAATCTTCTAGAAATGACCAAGTTGACTTGATTGGAGTACCTTGTGCCCCAGTGGATATAGACATATGGAGTATTATCTGGGCATAAAAGATTAGCACATAACAGTAAGGATCTCTTGCATGTACCAACAGTCCAGGGCAGCTGAACTGATGTGTTGTAAACAATTAAGAATCTAGTAGTAATCTTGTAGTAATTGAAGATTAAGAAGCAAACTTCAAAGAAAACTTTGCATCTACTACTTCACATGCAAATAAACTACTTGGAACTCTGTACAAAAACAATCAAGCTGAAATGCAAAAGGGAGTTTGCTACAAGCTACATGTTTCCCAACATTACTCCATGGCTGTGTTTTTCTTGCAAAACTTCATCCACCAAAACGTGAGACAACAACTAACCTGTATACATACCGGTGTACACCAGATCTCTACAGAGGATCGCTACATGCCAGATCAGTAGCATTCACTTAAATAGGCTCATTTACATCAAATAATTACCCTATGTCCATTCAGCTAACCTGCCTGAAAAAAAATGTCAATTAGGGCATGAACACACAATTCATAAACCGAATAAAATGATACATACTCATCAGAGAATATGTTTCAAATTTTAATTTATATATTTATCTGGCCAAGTGAAGTCCTTCATGGACTCTTTCCAACCATGACAAAGGTAACAAAGGCAAGAATAAATATATATATATATATATATATATATATATATATATATATATATATATATATATATATGTGTGTGTGTGTATATATATATATATATATATATATATATATATATATATATATATATATATATATATATATATACACACATACATATATATATGTATGGGTCTACTTCATAACATTGCAATTTCATAACACTGAATTTCATAACTTTGAGAACAAAACATCTAAATACCAAAACACTGAAAACGCAAAACATTGAAAACTCAGAACATTGAAAGTGTGCTTCATAGCATTGAAAACTACATTGCACAAGTAAATAAGATCCCCTCCACCTACAACACCTAACAAACACGCTTTCTACTACGTTAGAAAGTAACTTTTTGCCACTGTAGTGCAATCTTGGAATTGGTATATTTAATTTACAGGGGGTGTGGGGGCAGACCCCCCACATGGGGGGTGCAGGGTTCTTGCCCTCCTGCAAAAAGTAGTAGAAAGTGTGTTTGTTAGTTAGGTGGTGTTGTAGGTGGAGGAGAGCTTATTTACTTGTGCAATGTATTTCTCAATGTTATGAAGCACACTTTCAATGATCTGAGCTTCCAATGTTTTAGGTTTTCAGCATTTTGAATTTTCAATGTTATGGTCTCAATGTTATGAAATTCAACTTTATGAAATCTCAATGTTATGAAGTAAACCCATATATACATATACATACATGGGTCTACTTCATATAAATCAAATCCCACTTACCTGACTTTCATAGCATCAAGCCTAGAACACCGAAAGTCCAAAACACCGACCGCTTGGAACACCGATGTTTAACTAAAAGTAAGTAGCATGTTGGCTAACCTGACAAACAAACTGAAATGGAAGCAAAGAAAACACACCTACATGGGGGGATTTGCCCCAACATCCCCCAACTAAATATATTAACTCCGAGATTGCAGTGCTGTGGAGATTAGGGACAAAGGTCAACATGCTGGCCAAGCAGTTACTTACCTTTAGTTAAACGTTGGTGTTCTGAGCGGTTGGTGGTTTGGACTTTCAGTGTTCTCGGCTTGATGTTATAAAAGTCAGGTAAGTGGGATTTCATTTATATGAAGGGGGCACACATACACACACACACACATACATATTTATGGAATTTTTTGAAGCCAATCAGTAATTATTTTTGCAAGGTGGAAGGAAACCCATACAGACACAGGGAGGGGGTGCAAAATTCCAGACAAACAAAGCACAAAGTTAGGGAATGACCCCTGGATACTAGGGATGTCAAACAGGGGTCTTACACAAAGCTAACCAGCTGCCTCTTCACCTAAAAAGTTCACAGTAACTATTCTGAGGACTAATCTAGATTCAGGAGCCAAAGCCTTTGAGACTGCAGTTCACTGACTGAAATGCTATGTTGGTATACCTAAGACCACTAGCGAGTTAAGAATTTAAGAACTAGCTTGTAGTCTGACTGAAAACTCTGGATATCATGTCTGCAATGTGTTATTTAATATCTGTACTGCAAATAAGTCCTGGGATCAATGAAAGGAAATGTAATTGTCTCTAGCTGTCTGATTCCTCCAAACTACTGTCTTCTCTATACCTTTTCCCTAAGATACCTGTTAACAAATGAATAATCAGTCTGCTATGCTGATTAAACACTGGTGCAGCCTTAATTCTGAGTCCTCTGGAAGTCAGAACATATTTGCTGTTGCAACTATTAAAGCTACAGATCTACACTGTTCTGAACAAGAAGTTATATACATTACCATTGCCTATCATTTTACTCACAAAGGTTGTTACAAATACATATCCCTTAGAACTTCTTTTTTTACTCAAATAATTTTTATTGATTTATTTCAAGAAAAAAATTAACAAGTAATTTGCTTCCAATTTATCAAATAACTTAACACAATAAAAACTCAAACTATATACACTATGTACATTGGCCTGAGAATAGATTAAAAGATAAATCAATCTGATTCCATTTTGTATGATACTTTGACAAGAGGTCCTCTTTTTTTTCTGTTCCTCAAAAAAAGACTGAGTTCATTCTTAATGTCTTGATAAGAGATAGAATCTTCTTCCATGGATTATTACTCCATGTCTTAGGAGAAATCCTCACTTCTTTAACTTTGACTTCCATTAATGCTGTTTCATTCAAAAGACTTAAGAATTCTTTAAAAGTTGGTTCAGAGTTGGATTTCCATTTTCTAGAGATACATTTTCTGGCTACTGCTAGTATAGTCCATACTAAATATAAATCTTTTTATTTATTTCTGTTTTATTTCATTTATATTCAATAAAATTCTAGATTTTGTTAATACAAATGTATCAGTAAATATAGCTTGTAGGAAGCTGTTAATATCTTCCCAATATTTTTTTGAGTTTAGAACAATCATGAAATATGTGTATCCAGTCTGCTTTACATATTTGCAGACATCTCCAACAAGTAATATTATTGGTAGTATTGAGTTTGGTTAGTATATTGGGTGTGTAAAATGATCTATGCAGAAATGTCCAGGCTTATATTCTACAACATTTTGTATTAGATGTTAGTTTAATGGAGTATAATAAATTGGTTTTACTTTCTGTAGTCTGATTTACTATATGTCCTTTGGTGATGAAGTTCCAATAATTCTGTCAGATTTTTTAACTTTGTAATTTATTAATAATTTGTATAATTTTGAAGTTATATTTTCCCAATTGTAATTATCATATATAATGTCATTCAAATATTTTATAAATTTAGGTTTGACTTTAAAAGAAAAATTATTGATTATATTGCATAGATCTTGTGAATATGTCAATATGCTTTGAAGAATTAACCAATCAGAGAAAGAGAGATCATATGTATTCATTATATGTTGACTGTCAATAACTTTTTGATTGTTAATACAGTGTTGACAACAAATATTTTTTCCCCAAGTGGTAAATATGTTCTTATGTATTTTATTGAAAAAAAAATGTGGACCTGAAAGGAGTTAAGTCCATCCATATCTTTATATCTATATTGGCAATAATGAACTTTCTAAAAGTGTTAAAGATGTAATTGATGAAATTTAGCTTAGTAGGCTTTACTATATTATAGTGAATGGCTGTACATGTAGTATGCCATGGTTTATTGATTTGATCATCTAACATAAGATTTTTTTATTATGGAATTTTCATTTAAATAAATAATAGTATGTAAAGTCTTCCAGCTGGAAGAGTAGTTTGGATCTAACCATTTTACAATAATTACGAGGACAGAAGCTTTAATATAGATCTCTATATCTGGAAGATTGATTCTTCCTTGATGCCAAGGTTTAATGTGATGTGTGAAGGCTACTCTATTTCTGTTGGGATACCAGAAACATTTTAATATATGTGTATTTATTTTTTTTATGAAATGTTTGGTATTTTAGGAATAGCTTGTTCTATATATAGGATTTATGGTAGTAGTATCATTTTTATTAATTGCAGTCTATCTTCAAAAGGTATATTCAGTTTCTTCCAATTTACTATATAGGTATTTATCATGTTTATGATATTGTTGTATTTTGTATTTAAAGTTTCATCTATGTTTTACAAAGAGTGATACCCAAATAATTTAAAGTCAAATCTTGTTTGCCAATTATATGATTTCCATCCAATAAAAAATCTTTGTTTTTATTTTATAGTATGTAATTAGATTTTGATTTGTTGATGTGAAGACATGAAGTTAAGTATAATTTTTCAACCTGTGTATCCAATTCTTTTATAGAATCTTTTGAGGTGGATATAGTAAGTAGCACATCATCTGCAAATAGCATGATTTTAGAATTATATTGTCCATATATAGCTATTCCTTTTATTTTGGGATTGGTGTGAATTGAAGAAGCAAATAATTCCATAGCTAGTGCAAATAAGATAGAAGACATGGGGCAGCCTTGTTTTGTTCCTTTAATTATTTTTTTTATTCCGATGTAAATGGTCCTAGTTTTACATATGTTAAATTGTTTTTGTAGATATTTTTATCAGTGAGATAAAAGAATGAGGAAAATCATAAAGTTCTAGTACTTTGAATAGATAGTCCCAATTTAATGAATCAAAGTCTTTTTCTATGGCTAGTGCAATTAGAAGAGCTTCCTGATTTTCTCTATTTAAGATGTCTATAAGTGTTAATACTCTTTGAATATTATCATAAGTGCATCTGTTATATATGAAACCAGTTTGATCTTCATTTATAATGTGAATCATATTTTTTTTTAACTCTATTAACCAAAATTGACAAACAAAATTTATAATCAGATGATCTGCTGATGTTGACCCCTAACCGGGAAAAGCCAAAAGAAGAAGAAGACTGAGTAGAGATACTGGTCTATAGGAACTACATAGTGAGGGTTTTTTATTTTCCTTTGTGCTGTTTGTGATTAGAGAATATCTCCACAAAGGTGGTATTATGCTTAGTGTTTGGATTTCGAGAAAAGTCTTGTGAAGAAATTAAGTTATAGATGTTGGGAAGATTTTATATAATTCTGTTATCATACCATCAATTCCTGGAGCTTTATTGCTTTTACTTTCCTTAATGTTTTCTGTAACTTCTTTATGTGTGATTTGTTTTTTTATTTCTTGTTTTAAATTTTCCTGGTGGTTTCTTAATTTTGGGAAAGTTTAATTCTATATTTAAGGGGGTAGTTTGAACTTTACTATTTCCAAAGTGTTCTGTATAATGATGTTAAAAGGCATCAAGAATATCACTTATGTCTGATACTTTTTTGTTATTTTTTCCCTCATGAAGTAAGTTAGTGATGTTTGCTTTGGTTTGTCTTTTAACTCTCATAGCTAGATTGTGTATATGTCTTGTTGATGTGGAATATGAATTTAGTTTTAATTTTTCTAATGCCAAATTAGTTTTGTGTGTTAAAATTTCAATGTGTTTTTTATTCAGTTCATCATTTTTTATTGTTAAAATAATTTAAGTCTTTGTTTTTAATATTTATGAGTTGTTTTTGTATGTTATATAATTCAGATTCCCACTCTTTTGATTTATTTTTAAACCATGTAAGTGTTTTACCACATATATAGGATTTCAAAGCATCAAAAATTTTATTATTCTCTTCAGAATAGTTAGTGTCTAGGAAATATTGTAATTCTGAGACTAATCATGGTTTAAATTATTTCAATTTTGTGATGTATGCTGGTATTCTTGTTATATATGTTCATTTTTAAAGTCTATTTGAATTTTGAAAATGTGGGAATTATGGTCTGATAGTGGACAGGGAACTATTGAGAATTTGATTATTTTTGAATTTAGTTCTTGTGATATATAGATTTTGTCTATTCTTGTTTTGAGTGTTAAATCTATAATCTTCATGGGAGAATAATAATGAATTATTTTCTTTAAAGATAAATGTGTCTATTAGATTGTGGTTTTCACTCCATTTTTTGAATATTTTTGCTATGGACATGACTCCTCTTATTAGTGGTCTCTGAGTTATCCATTATACAGTTGAAATCTCTGCCTATTATCAAGTTACCTTTATATATAATACTAATGAGATCAAAATGATTTTTAGTTGTCCCTGTTCCTATGCCCAGAAACCAGTGTCCAGATCCTGTTTTTAAATTTCAACATGACAAGCACTATAAGGCCTTCTTTATCTTCGTAGTTGTAGATAATTTGGGGAATAATAACATTCTTCGTCCACAAAATTATTACTCCTCTGGTTTGTGATTTATATGAGGAATGTGATAACATTAAATATTCATTTGGATTCCATATGTATTTGTCATTTGTTTTGAAGTGAGATTCTTGAAGAAAGATATCCTGTGCTTTATTTGATTTTAAGTATCTTAATAGGTTTGATCTTTTCTTTGGATTGTTTAATCCATTAATGTTTAAAGAAAGTAATGTTAAATCCATATATTTTGACTGAGTTTATAGATTATTTATAAAATGTTTAACATTCAAATCTCTTTCAAAACCTTGTGATTATACAAAATTCCCGTCATTTTAATTGTTATGATCAGATTGATTTTTTCTATTGGAGAACATATATTAAATTCTAGTTCAGGCCAATAAAAAGAAAAAAGTATAATACAAAAACAATTATATATAACACAATAAACCAACATTTTAAAATTTCCCTTATTATGCATGGAATAATAAACATCCCTAATCTGAAAGATAACAAATAATCTATCAGATTATCCCTCATACCTTAGCAACAAAAAATCCCTTTGAGCTCCACATTAATTTCATTGGAGATCTTTAGGGTTATAAGAGAAATAAGAAATCTAGATTTAACTAATCTTATTGATCAAATATATCTAACAGTAACTGTGATTACATATGGAACAATTGTTTATGTGTTTCAGAATATATATTATCACTCCTTAAGTGATATATTGTCACTATATAATAAAGTGTTTCATATTTTGATTATAATATTACCCACAAAGTTAGTTGTGTTGTTAGCTGTCCTTGTGAAGCTTTTTAAGCCTAGTCTTTTTCTTTTAAGTTAAAGAATTTCAAATATAGTAATATGTGTCTGAGATGCTTTCTTCTTATTCATTGCATCTCTCCAGTCTCAACCCATATGAAAGAATCATAATAAATACCTTAATCTTAGGGATTCTTCATTTGCAAACGGTTATCCTGTTTTAAAACTTCTTATTTGTGTATGTTCAATTGTGCAGTTATGTACCAATTTTTATGTTAAGAGTATTGATTTAGTCTACATGTAACCTGGAATGTTTCAGCAATGGCAAGTTCTCAATGTATATATTAGGTGTTTAACTATATATAAAAATATAAAAATACAGATTAACCATAATGACATACTTAGGCTATAGTTTTACATAAACTTGCATTAATAATATTCCATCTTAAGTTCATCTAAATACATGTTATTTCTGATGAGCCAAGTAAAGTCATGAATATTCAAACTGGGCAAACTGTATTGACTACAAACTAGTATAATGAAGAATTTTTTGAAACACCTCTAAATAAGATTCATTCTAAGAATATAGAAAAAAATAGGTTCATTGAGAAGTTGATCTAATGAATAACAACTCCAACAGTCTGTCTTCTTTCTTGCAGTGTCAACATCATATTTATCAAATCAAATGAATGTTGAGTACTGTTGAAAAGTTCACATCATTGGTAGCAGACGTTTATGCATTTTGTATTAATAGCATCTGTCAGAATCTGAAATACTATTTAGTCTACACATATGGAATTTTATATTTCTTAGTTGTACTAGTGTTAACTTTTGCTTTAATCATCTAGAATCATTACTCTTCACACACTGAATATGAGTATCTTCAAAGGGAATAACAATATTCTGACAGTTTAAAATTTTATATCATTTTTTTACTAATAAAGTTTAAGAAATTCTATGTCAATGAGTCTTCTTGTCAATAATCTTTTCCCTTAGTATGATAATATAAAATACTACAGTGTAGTTCAACATTCTAGTTTCTATATTTCTCACTAAAAACTCATATCAGAAAACTATCTTTGCTTTGGCTATTTCTGTTACTAGAGCTTTTAGTGATGTAATTTTGTTTTCATTGCTTTGTTGTGAATGAGATTGCTTTTTCTGACAGCTTTAAAAAAACTGTTAAAGCATCATATTCTAGTCCCACGATTAAACTTATATACATGGAAGTCACTGTCTCTTAGGTAATTAACCTACAAGGTTAAAGCTGATTGCTTTCAGTGAGTTATTTCCTATAGAATTAGATTCAATTTCCTAAGACAATGTTAGCTTACTGAATGATCACAAGTACAACTCTCATTGGATGGTGCTCTAAAGCAACTAGAAATTCCCTCTAGGCTCCTTTAATCATCTCTCTAACTACATGTCAAAAGTGCACCTATTAAACTGTATAAAAAATGATGTTACACTTGTGATTTCTGCTGTTAAAGTTACTGATGTATCTTTAGTTGCCATTTGGTCTAATCTGTTTGAGGCTGAAGTTTACATAGCCTTTGTTTTTCATAATAATTTGTTACCTTTATATTAGCATATTTGAGAGACTGCTTCTCTCTTTAAGGCTTTAAGGAAGTGCATTCATACATTATCAGCGCATTTCCTCTCAATCGCAGCCTGTGTTTATGTATACTAGTGCTTCGCTTATCATGCTATCATTAAAGAAAGGAAACTAAGAAGGTCAATTTCCTCTTATCTGAATCTGTTCAATTAATGTTAAATGTTGCCATAGAAGCCTAAAAAGATTTTGTGTTACAAATAAGCTTGCGAGTCTTACAGCATGAGAAAGACTTATTCTGGTGTTTGCAAAGTGCAGTCATTTCTCTAGGAAGCTCTCACATGTGCTTTTTGTCAACTCGCAGCTTCCTAGAGCATCATATTTTTGAATAAAATAGTAGTCAACAGAAATTTGAATAATATTATGTGAAACTGTGACAGTTTTGTTCAATTTTCAACTATTGACTTATGTTATTCTTTGAATAATGGATCTATTGCAGAAAGATAATAACTTACTTTTATATGTGCTATAAGGTGCAAAACATTATAGCCTGAATCATTAGTTTACTAATGCTCAAAGTAACAAGCTTTAAAACATAATATTTCGGATTGCTTCCTATTAGTTTTTAACTTTCTTTCTTTTTTGTTATCATTTCCCCTCCCAGTGATACCATTTTACAATAAAATGAGCATTTCTAATCCCACAGTCATTGTAAATACTTTGGTAATGAATGATTTGTATAAAATGAGATAATAAAGTAAAAAAAAAAAAAACGGGAGAACTAAGTATTTAGATAATTATACATATGTTTTTGTTTCCTTTAGAAAGTATCTTACATCTTAGTAGAGTCTTTGTGAGTATTAGTAGATACTAATGTTTTGGTTTCAGTCTTTTGTTTCTTCTTCTTTACATCAGTCCAAGAATCTTTTCAAGGTAGTAGAGGATGACCAGTCCATCTCTTCAGGAATTATTATTATGTTGTTGTTCTTAGTGAAGGAAGATGCTTCTTCTTGGTTGTTGAAAGTTCTCATTTCATTTGAAAAGAAAATCTCGATTTTTGCTGGATAAACAAGTTGAGCTTTCATTTTATTTTGCTTAAGTAGTTTCACCAGTGGCCAGGTTTTTTTTCTCAGATCTAGTATTCTGGAGGAATAGTCATTATCAAATCTAATTTGATTTTGTCTGTATTTTAGAGGACCTTTTCTCCAAGCTGATTTGAGAACAAGTTCTTTGTCTAAATATGACAAAAACTTACTACAGTTTATCTTGGAGGTGAATTTAAGAATAAAATGATGTACTCACCTTCACTTCTCTTTGGAAGACCAGAAAGTCTTATATTTGTCTTTCTCTGTTTTCCAGGTCATCTATCTTGTTAATAAGCCAGTTGTTCTATTGTAAAAGAAATTTACTTTAATTTTCTTCCTCTTTAAGTCTCCCCTGTATGTTACATAAGGATGTTTCAATGTCTGATATTTTGGTTTGATGTTGTAGTAGTTCTCTGAAGACTTCAGTTTGTTTCTGACAGTTTTTTTGAGGTCTTCTAAGTTATCTTTAAATCCATCCATCTTCAGAGATAGCTCTTGTAGTATAGAGGACATCAAGTGTATTTCTTTTTTCAAGGTAGTTTCTGAGTGAGAGTTCTTTGAGTTGTTCATTTCCACAAAGCAGGAATAATTTCCAAGTTGTTTTGACAGGAAAATCTTGATGAATAAACACCAAAATTGATATACTGGTAATTTAGAGGTTTATCAATAATATTTGACTGTTTTTGTTTAGTAGAATTAATTATTTTCCTGTTTTTTAAGTTAGTTTTGTGGAGCCCTGAAAAAGTACTGTTTTCAGTTGACCTGAGAGCAGAGAAAATTGACGGTAAGCCTGGTCCAGAAAATAGGATGTATTCTGAATGTGCTTTTTATGGTGTTTTAAAACTAGACCTCAATTAAAATTCCTGCAGTTCAATGTTGGGCATTAATTCTGATACCACATGTATTCATGTTCTCTGAAACTTAGTTAAAAGCATGTATATAAAAATAAGAAGAAAAACAATGTATGATGCTAAACTAAGCACAGAAACAATGTACTGGCAAGATATGCAACTATATTTTGTGGATGCATATTTTCCTTCAACTGTCAATGAATTACAGCCAATAGGATATTTTAGAGTGGGAAATGCTGATTCTTGATGTAGACATCATGTCATTGCTGGAAGTAATACCTCTAATCACACTAATGAAGAAAATCTTTTGACATGTACACTTTCTTGGTTTGATTAGCTTTGCAAATGTGGGCTAAGTACTACTTGAAAACTTTAATGCACTATGGCACTGTTAGTTAAAGTTATACCCACCATTTGATATTTTGGTATTAAGGGAGGACCATAGTCACCTGCTATTACTGGTGTTGCTCAGACCTCCAAAACTACTTTGTGGCTCATTGGTCTTGGTGGAGGTGAAAAAATGAATTATGTTGTGCCTTAGTTTACCTTCCATGGAAACAGTGTCAGATAATAGGGATACATATTTTAGTTTAGATCTCCAAATTATATATTACATATTTGTTGCATATGTAAAGCTATGGAACATGTTATTTATTTGTTAGTTAACTGGGTGAATTAATTCGTCATAGACCGTTTTCATTCACAACCTGGGTAATAAGTCAACAACAATTGTATATTGATTTACATAGATAGTGACTGACAAAACTACACAGTAATATTGTAGAATTATATTAGACAACTGCACCCAGAGAACACTGCAGAACTTTATGTGTGGATGTATTTATGCTTTTATTTATTTTAGTTAGCTGTTTGTTTGCTTCTATTTTTCAAACTGTAAGTAGACTGGTTTTCAGCTATGACATGGGCAACTAGGGTAAGACAAAACAAGACATACAGTAAACCGAAGCTATATCAAAGAACAAATGATACATTGCAAAGTGTGAAAGTACAACACTGACATATTTATGCAAGTAAGCAATGTATTTACATCAGTCACTGAGATATAAGAAATGTAATCCCTTGCAGATGAGGTTAAATGAGTGACAAAAGGATAATGACACAATTTCAAAATTGGGGTGATGCATTGCTCCTGATTTTGACTATTATATATGAAGAAAGTAAAGGCAGATTCCTTTAAGATGTACCTTTTTAGTTCAGATTTAAATAGTTTTAATGTATTTTCTTTCCTTATGCCTACAGTAAGTGATTCTAGGTAGCTGGCCTGAGATTAGAAAAAAGTCCTTTCATCTGTGCAGTTTTTATAATGGGGTTCTAGAGAGTGTTACAGATCATTCAGGTCATCCCTAAGGTCATATGTTCACTGTCTAATAGGTAGATTTTACATTAATTTTTAATTGTGCTCATTGTCCAAGATTGATTCTTTTAAGTAATTATATTCTGAGCAGTAGCCCTGCTTTGTAATTTTTTACTTTACATTGTAAGCAACTTGCAAGAGAACATTACACATATTTACAATTCAAGCAACATATCAGATATGATTTTGAAACATATTTCTAAAGTATGCACATATGTAGAATGTAGAAAATGTGTTAGAGATATATTGTTAAAGCCAGATGATACCAAGAACATGTACAGAAAATAGGATTTGCAGACATACATTCTGAGGTTTGCATGTATGCAGCGCATACAGTGAAAAATGGTAAGAAATGTTTTCTTTTTGGTTTGAAAACATCCCAGAGCATGATAATGTAAAATAATTTGACAAGGTAAACATTAGCATACTAAAAACCAAGGAATAGTAAACAGATGTGGTATTTAATCAGAACATTGAATGTATCATAACCCAGGACCCTCATCAATTTGGCATTGTCAAATCCAGGTACTACCTTTTTCTAACCTTGTCCGTTTTTTGAAACAGTCACCAAAACATTGAATATTGTTATGCAATTAATGCAACATATCTCGACCACATCAAGGACTTTGACACTATTCCCACTGCAGACATTATTGACTTTTACGTGTGAACATAAATCCCTATATAAATGGCGATTTGACAGAACCCATATGATTAGAGTTGAACATCTACCTCTGAAAGTAAAAAAAGGTGCCATTACTGTACTACAAGTTCTGCGTTAAGCCTTCTCATTTGTAGCATCTGTTTCTCACACCATCAGCCAACACTCATAGGGTCTATATTATATTATCGCACGCTTATAAAAGCGAACGATAATCAACCCCATATAAGTGAAAGCTTACAACGTCGAAACCTTAGAACAGCGATTTTTTCCCAAGGGAAAAAAATTGCTGTTCTGAAATAAATAAAAAAAAAACTTTAAAAAACATTACATAATGTAGAGGTCTTCACCCCCACACCCCCCAACATGAGGAGCTGTGCCACTCACACCCCCCCTACTTAAATATACCAACTCTGAGATCACACTACAGTGCCGAAAACAGCAAAGTAAAGAAAGTGGTCAAGCAAATTCTTTCCCAGGGAAAGAATTCGTCGAAACGCTCCTTGCTTCATTATTTTGCCTTTTTAGATAGATTAGATAGGTTAATCTGTGGTGGTGGTGCTGCGGTAGCATTGTCGCCTCACAGTAAGACGTTGCCCTGTTTGATTCTCAGCTAGAGCATCTTCTGTGTGGAGACATGCATGAATGGGCATACCTTCGTTGAAGGTTGTGCATCAGGGCTGGCAACTTGGCCCGTAAAAATCTACTGCCAATCATTAGCGGACCGGAGTTCCACTGTGGTGACCTCTAACCGGGAAAAGCCGAAAGAAACAACAACAAAGATAGATTAGATAAGTTCATAGATTAGTACTAGGCTAACTGCCCTTGTGGGCCATTTTTAAGCCTGGCCAATTACCCCATGTGAGAATCAAACCCTGCACCTTGTGTCTGCAAGGTAAATACCTTAACCATTCTTCCA
>NC_056726.1:1324868543-1324923914 GCF_019279795.1 Protopterus annectens
CGTCTCATATTTTCCAAATCAAGAACACCTATTGGGCACGTTGTCCATCTCTTAGGTTCTACACACATCTCATCCGTGTACACACCTGCTTAAAAGTATCTACATACTGCTGTTGCAGTGCTTTGAAGCATGTTAACATATGGGAAAAAAAAAGAACAGTAGTACTATCCAGTCCACTTCTTTGCAAACAATATTCAACAGCAGGTACGGCTTGTGATATTGAACTGCTGGAATGCAGCCCCCAGCACTTTTGTTAGACATATTTTATTTTATTTTAAGTAAAAATGTTTTTATGAAAGAAAGAAAAAAGACTCAGTTAACTTAGTGAAACATCTTGTAGCAGCTGCATGTCTGTCCTCTGAACTCAAGCACTCATATGCACAACTCAAGTGCTTGCAGCTTGCATACGTACCTGACATGGCTGTTGTCATAAGCAAGAGTGGGAATGTGAGCATCCAGGAACAGGAAGAAGGCAAGAAGTTCCCTTCTTGTTCACTTATGAGATTAAAAAACTCAGAGTAGCACATCCTTCACAGTATTCTACAGCATAAATACGTCCTAGTATTCTACAGCAAACATACTTCATAGTATTCTAAAGCACACGTAACTCATAGTATTTTACAGCACAAATACCTCATAGTATTCTACAGCACACATCATTTATAGTACTTTACAGGGCACATACCTCATAGTATTCTTCAGCACATCTACCCCATAGTATTCTACAGCACACCTACCTCATAATATTCTACAGCACACATACCTCATAGTATTCTGCAGGACACATACCTCATAGTATTCTACAGCACACATACCTAGTAGTATTCTACAGCACACATACCTCATAGTATTCTACAGCACACATATTTCATAGTATTCTACAACACACATACCTCATAGTATTCTAGAGCACACATACCTCATAGTATTCTACAGCACATATACCCCATAGTATTCTACAGCACACCTACTTCATAATATTCTACAGCACACATACCTCATAGTATTCTGCAGGACACATACCTCATAGTATTCTACAGCACACATACCTAGTAGTATTCTACAGCACACATACCTCATAGTATTCTTCAGCACACATATTTCATAGTATTCTACAGCACACATAGCCCATAATATTCTACATCACACATACCTCACAGTATTCTACAGCACACATACCTCATAGTATTCTAGAGCACATATACCTCATAGTATTCTACAGCATATATACCTCATAGTATACTACAGCAAACAGACCCCATAGTATTCTACAGCACACATAGCCTATAATATTCTACAGCACACATACCTCACAGTATTCTACAGCACACATACCTCATAGTATTCTAGAGCACACATACCTCATAGTATTCTACAGTACACATACCTCATTGTATTCTATGTCACACATACCTCACAATATTCTACTGCACACATACCTCACAGTATTCTACAGCAGACATACCTCACAGTATTCTGCAGAACACATATCTCATAGTATTTTAAAGTATACATACCTAATAGTATTCTACAGCACACATACCTCATAGTATTGTACAGTACACATACCTGAAAGTACATTACAGCACACATACTACATAGTATTCTAGAGCACACATACTTCATAGTATTCTACAGCACACATACACCATAGTACTCTACAGCAAACATAACTCATAGTATTCTAGAGCACACATACCTCATAGTATTCTACAGCACACATACCCCATAGTATTCTACAGCACACATACCTCATGGTATTCTACAGCACACATACCTCACAATATTCTACAGTACACATACCTCATAGTATTCTACAGCACACATACATCTCACAGTATTCTACAGCACACATACTTCATGGTATTCTAGAGCACACATATATTATAACATTCTGCAGCACACATACCTCATAGTATTCTACAGCACACATACATCATAAAATTCTAGAGGACACATATACCATAGCATTCCACAGCACACATACCTCATAGTATTCTGCAGCACACATACCTCATAGTATTCTACAGCACACATACATCAAAGTATTCTAGAGCACACATATATCATAGCATTCTACAGCACACATACCTCATAGTATTCTACAGCATACATACATCATAGTATTCTAGAGGACACATATACCATAGCATTCCACAGCACACATACCTCATAGTATTCTACAGCACACATACCTAATAGTATTCTACAGCACACATACCTAGTAGTATTCTACAGCACATATACCTCATAGGATTCTACAGCACACATACCTCATAGTATTCTACAGCACACGTACCTCATAGTATTCTACAGTACACATATCTCATAGTATTCTACAGCACACATACCTCATAGTATTCTACAGCACACATATTTTATAGCATTCTACAGCACACATACCCCATAATATTCTACAGCACACAGACCTCACAGTATTCTACAGCACACATACTCACAGTATTCTAGAGCACACATACCTCATATTATTCTACAGTACACATACCTCATAGTATTCTGCAGCACACATACCTCATAGTATTCTACAGCGCACATATTTCATAGTATTCTACAGCACACATACCCCATAATATTCTACAGCACACAAATCTCACAGTATTCTACAGCACACATACTCACAGTATTCTAGAGCACACATACCTCATATTATTCTACAGTACACATACCTCATAGTATTCTGCAGCACACATACCTCACAGTATTTTACAGCACACATACCTCATAGTATTCTACAGCACACATACCTCACAGTATTCTACAGCGCACATACATCGCAGTATTCTCCACCACATATACCTCAAAGTATTCTACAGCACATATATCTCATAGTATTCTACAGCACACATACCCCACAGTATTCTACAGCACACATACCTCACAGTATTCTACAACACACATACCTCACAGTATTCTACAGCACACATACCTCATAATATTCTACAGCACACATACCTCATAGTATTCTACATCACACATACCTCGTAGTATTCTACAGCACACATACCTCATAGTATTCTACAGCACACATATTTCATAGTAACCTACAGCACACATACCCCATAATATTCTACAGCACACATACTTCACAGTATTCTACATCACACATACCTCAAAGTATTCTAGAGCACACATACCTCATAGTATTCTACAGTACACATAGCTCATAGTATTCTACAGCAGACATACCTCACAATATTCAACAGCACACATACCTCACAGTATTCTGCAGAACACATACCTCATAGTATTCTACAGCACACATATCTCATAGTATCTTAAAGTACACATACCTAATAGTATGCTACAGCACACATAACTCATAGTATTGTACAGTACACATACCTCATAGTATTCTACAGCACACATACTACATACTATTCTACACCACACATACCTCATAATAGTCTAGAGCACACATATATCATAGCATTCTACAGCACACATACGTCAAAGTATTCTACAGCACACATACCTCACAGTATTCTACAGTACACATACCTCGTAGTATTCTACAGCACACATACACCTCATAGTATTCTACAGCACACATAGCTCGTAGTGTTCTAGAGCACATATATATCATAGCATTCTACAGCACACATAACTCATAGTGTTCTACAGCACACATACCTCACAGTATTCTATAGTACACATACATCATAGTATTCTACAGCACACATACCTCATAGTATTCTGCAGCACATGTACCTCATAGTATTCTACACCACGCACACCTCATAGTATTTTACAGCACATATACCTCACAGTATTCTACAGCAAACATATATCCTAGTATTCTACAGCACATGTACCTCATAGTATTCTATAGCACACACACACCATAGTATTCTACAGCACACATACCCCGTAGTATTCTGCAGAGTACATACCTCACACTATTCTACAGCACACATACCTCGTAGTACTCTACAGTAAACATACTTCATAGAATTCTACAGCACACATACCCCATAGTATTCTACAGCACACATACCTCATAGTATTCTACAGCACATGTACTTCATAGTATTCTACAGCACATATACCTCATAGTATTCTACAACACACATACTTCATAGTATTCTACAGAACACATACCCCATAGTATTCTACACCAGCCATACCTTATAGTATTCTACAGCACATATAGCTCAGAGTATTCTATGGCACATACACCTCAGAGTATTCTCCAGCACATACCCCATAATATTCTACAGCACACAAACCTCACAGTATTCTACAGCACACATACCTCATAGTATTCTAGAGCACACATACCTCATAGTATTCTACAGTACACATACCTCATAGTATTCTACAGCACACCACAGCACACATACCTCACAGTATTCTACAGCAGACATACCTCACAGTATTCTGCAGAACACATACCTCATAGTATTCTACAGCACACATATCTCATAGTATTTTAAAGTACACATACCTAAGAGTATTGTACAGTACACATACATAATAGTATTGTACAGTACACATTCCTCATAGTATTCTACATCACACATACCACATAGTATTCTACAGCACACATACCTCATAGTATTCTACAGCACACATACCCATAGTACTCTACAGCAAACATACCTCATAGTATTCTAGAGCACACATACCTCATAGTATTCTACAGCACACATACCTCATAGTATTCTAGAGCACACATATATCATAGCATTCTACAGCACACATACCTCATAGTATTCTACAGCACACATACATCATAGTATTCTAGAGGACACATATACCATAGCATTCAACAGCACACCTACCTCATAGTATTCTGCAGCACACATAACTCATAATATTCTACAGCACACATTCCTAGTAGTATTATACAGCTCACATACCTCATAGTATTCTGCAGCACACATACCTTACAGTATTCTATAGCACACATACCTCATAGTATTCTACAGCACACATACCTCACAGATTTCTACAGTGCACATACCACATAATATTCTACAGCACACATATCTCGTAGTATTCTACAACACACATACCTCATAGTATTCTACAGCACACATATTTCATAGTATTCTACAGCACACATACCCCATAATATTCTACAGCACACATCCCTCACAGTGTTCTACAGCACACATACTCACAGTATTCTAGCGCACACATACCTCATAGTATTCTGCAGTACAAATACATCATAGTATTCTACACCAAATATATCTCATAGTATTCTACAGCACATATACCTCATAGTATTCTACAGCACACATACCACATAGTATTCTACAGCACACAAACATCACAGTATTCTACAGCACACATACTCACAGTATTCTACAGTACACATACCTCATAGTATTCTAGATTTCACATACCTCATAGTATACTACAGCACACGTACACCTCATAGTATTCTACAGCACACATAGCTCGTAGTGTTCTAGAGCACAGATATATCATAGCATTCTACAGCACACATAACTCATAGTATTCTACAGCATACATACCTCACAGTATTCTATAGTACACATACCTCATAGTATTCTACAGCACACATGCCTCATAATATTCTGCAGCACATGTACCTCATAGTATTCTACAGCACACACACCTCATAGTATTTTACAGCACACATAACTCGCAGTATTCTACAGCACACATACATCCTAGTATTCTACAGCATGGATAACTCATAGTATTCTACAGCACACATACCCCATAGTATTCTACAGTACACATACCCTGTAGTATTCTACAGCACACATACCTCACAGTATTTTACAGCACACATACCCCATAGTATTCTGCAGAGCACATACCTCACAGTATTCTACAACACGCATATCTCATAGTATTCTACAGCACACATACTTCATAGAATTCTACAGCACACATACCCCATAGTATTCTACAGCACACATACCTCATAGTATTCTACAACACATGTACTTCATAGTATTCTACAGCACATATACCTCATAGTATTCTACAACACACATACTTCATAGTATTCTACAGAACACATACCCCATAGTATTCTACAGTAGACCTACCTCTGAGTATTCTACAGCACATATACCTCAGAGTATTCTACAGCACATATACCACATAGTATTCTACAGCACATACCCCATAATATTCTACAGTACACAAACCTCACAGTATTCTACAGCACACATACCTCATAGTATTCTAGAGCACACATACCTCATAGTATTCTACAGTACACATACTTCATAGTATTCTACAGCACACCACAGCACACATACCTCACAGTATTCTACAGCAGACATACCTCACAGTATTCTGCAGAACACATACCTCATAGTATTCTACAGCACACATATCTCATAGTATTTTAAAGTACACATACCTAAGAGTATTGTACAGCACACATACATAATAGTATTGTACAGTACACATTCCTCATAGTATTCTACATCACACATACCACATAGTATTCTACAGCACATATACCTCATAGTATTCTACAGCACACATACCCATAGTACTCTACAGCAAACATACCTCATAGTATTCTAGAGCACACATACCTCATAGTATTCTACAGCACACATACCTCATAGTATTCTAGAGCATACATATATCATAGCATTCTACAGCACACATACCTCATAGTATTCTACAGCACACATACATCATAGTATTCTAGAGGACACATATACCATAGCATTCAACAGCACACCTACCTCATAGTATTCTGCAGCACACATAACTCATAATATTATACAGCACACATTCCTAGTAGTATTATACAGCTCACATACCTCATAGTATTCTGCAGCACACATACCTCACAGTATTCTATAGCACACATACCTCATAGTATTCTACAGCACACATACCTCACAGTATTCTACAGTGCACATAGCACATAATATTCTACAGCACACATATCTCATAGTATTCTACAACACACATACCTCATAGTATTCTACAGCACACATATTTCATAGTATTCTACAGCACACATACCCCATAATATTCTACAGCACACATCCCTCACAGTGTTCTACAGCACACATACTCACAGTATTCTAGAGCACACATACCTCATAGTATTCTACAGTACACATACATCATAGTATTCTACACCAAATATACCTCATAGTATTCTACAGCACATATACCTCATAGTATTCTACAGCACACATACCACATAGTATTCTACAGCACACAAACATCACAGTATTCTACAGCACACGTACTCACAGTATTCTACAATACACATACCTCATAGTATTCTGGAGTGCACATACCTCATAGTATACTACAGCACACGTACACCTCATAGTATTCTACAGCACACATAGCTCGTAGTGTTCTAGAGCACAGATATATCATAGCATTCTACAGCACACATACCTCATCGTATTCTACAGCATACATACCTCACAGTATTCTATAGTACACATACCCCATAGTATTCTACAGCACACATGCCTCATAATATTCTGCAGCACATGTAGGTCATAGTATTCTACAGCACACACACCTCATAGTATTTTACAGCACACATAACTCGCAGTATTCTACAGCACACATACATCCTAGTATTCTACAGCATGGATAACTCATAGTATTCTACAGCACACATACCCCATAGTATTCTACAGTACACATACCCTGTAGTATTCTACAGCACACATACCTCACAGTATTTTACAGCACACATAACCCATAGTATTCTGCAGAGCACATACCTCACAGTACTCTACAACACGCATATCTCATAGTATTCTACAGCACACATACTTCATATAATTCTACAGCACACATACCCCATAGTATTCTACAGCACACATACCTCATAGTATTCTACAACACATGTACTTTATAGTATTCTACAGCACATATACCTCATATTATTCTACAACACACATACTTCATAGTATTCTACAGAACACATACCCCATAGTTTTCTACAGTAGACCTACCTCAGAGTATTCTACAGCATATATAACTCAGAGTATTCTACAGCACATACACCTCATAGTATTCTACAGCACATACTCCATAATATTCTTAAGTACACATACTTCTAGAGCATACATACCTTGTAGTATTCTACAGCACACATACCTCATAGTATTCTACAGCACACATATTTCATAGTATTCTACAGCACACATAGCCCGTAATATTCTACAGCAGACATACCTCACAGTATTCTACAGCACACATATCTCATAGTATTGTACAGTACACATACCTCATATTATTCTACAGCACACATACTACATAGTATTCTACAGCACACATGCCTCATAGTATTCTACAGCACACATACCCCATAGTACTCTACAGCAAATATACCTCATAGTATTCTAGAGCACACACACCTCATAGTATTCCACAGTACACATACCCCATAGCATTCTACTGCACACATACCTCATGGTATTCTACAGCACACTTACCTCACAATATTCTACAGTACACATACCTCATAGTATTCTAGAGCACACATACATCTCACAGTATTCTACAGCATACATACCTCATAGTATTTTAGAACACACATATATCATAGCATTCTACAGCACACATACCTCATAGTATTCTACAGCACACATACATCATAGATTTCTAGAGGACACATATACCATAGCATTCCACAGCACACATACCTCATAGTTTTCTGCAGCAAACATACCTCATAGTATTCTACAGCGCACATACCTCATAGTGTTCTACAGCACACATATCTCGTAGTATTCTACAACACACATACCTCATAGTATTCTACAGCACACATATTTCATAGTATTCTACAGCACACATACCCCATAATATTCTCCAGCACACATACCTCACAGTATTCTACAGCACACATACTCACAGTATTCTAGAGCACACATACCTCATAGTATTCTACAGTACACATACCTCATAGTATTCTGCAGCACACATACCTCACAGTATTTTACATCACACATACTCCATAGTATTCTGCAGAGCACATACCTCACAGTATTCTACAACACACATACCTCATAGTATTCTACAGCACACATACTTCATAGAATTCTACAGCACACATACCCCATAGTATTCTACAGCACACATACCCCATAATATTCTACAGCACACATACCTCATAGTATTCTACAGCACATGTACTTCATAATATTCTACAGCACATCCCTCACTGGTAAGATCAGACCATAAACTAATCTCACTGGATATTCACATCCCGACCCCACCCCCTGCCTAGAAAACCACAGTGAAAAACTTCTCTAAAGCAAATTTCACACTCCTCAAAACTGAGGTGGAATCCTTCAAAGCCCCGGGCCTGTGGAAAATACGGCCCAGACCACAGAATCCTTTATAAACGCATTCTATGAACACCTTCAGGAATGCATGGATCATGCGATCCCAAATAAAACCAAGACCCAATCCTCCAAAGGCAGACATCCTGTCTGGTGGACCCCAGCCATAAACAAACTATACAATAGAAGGAGGAAGCTACTAAATGATAGAGCAAAATCCCAAAAGGGAAGGCATCACTGATCAGTATTAGCAAAAACTACGGGCACTCATAAAATTGTCTAAGGCCAGCTTCGAGAGAAAAATTGCACAGGACACTAAGGATAATCACAAGGCTTTCTTTAGTTATGTTAGGAACCTGGGTGGTAATTCCCAGATATGCACAGAATTAGTCCAAAATGACAAAAAATACACTGAACCCACAGACATTGCCAACATCCTAGCTGACAGGTTCAGCACAAACTTCTCCCCCCCCCTCCCCACCAAAAGGGCAAATATATATCCAAGCAGAGTGCTGCCCCCCTGACATCTCAGATGCTCAGGTAAGAGCCGCCCTCTCCAAAGCAAAAAACACAGCATCAATGGGACGAGACGGTGCTCCGGTCTGCGTCCTACATGAACTCCAAGAAGAGCTAAACCCAAACATAAAACTACTGTTCAATCTTAGCCTTACTACAGGATATGTGCCCAAAGAGTGGCGTACAGCAACAGTGGTCCCTCTCCATAAAGGTGGTGCCTCAACGGATCCTGGAAACTATCGCCCCATAAGCCTGACTAGCTTGGTCTGCAAAGCTATGGAAAGGATCATCATGGACCTCATAAATAAAGATATTGGGGACCTACAGACACTGGATCCTACCCAGTTCGGCTTTGTTAAAGGTAGATCCTGCCTCTTAAACCTGGTTGATTTCTTTGAAACAGTCACCAAGGCCATTGATGAGGGGAAGGTGGTCCACACAGCCTACCTGGACCTCGCAAAAGCCTTCGATACAATACCCCACTCAGGCATTATAGATAAGCTCACCAGCTTAAATATAAACCCCTATGTCACTAGATGGATTGCAAACTGGCTCAAGGACAGAACCCACATGGTTAGAATTGCTGGAGCCATGTCAGACTCCAAACCAGTTACAAGTGGTGTCCCACAAGGCTCAGTCCTGGGACCTCTCTTGTTCGGTATATATTTCTCGGAGGTACAGGCCAACACAGAAGGACTGTGGCTGACCAAGTTCGCAGATGACTGCAAACTGGGTGCCATAATCGACTCTACAGCTGACACAAGCATCCTCCAAAAGGGCCTCATAGAAACAGACAACTGGTGCCAGAGCCATGGCTTCAAGCTAAATGCCACAAAGTGTACAGTCATCCCCTTTGGCAAAAACAAAGTGCCCACAAATTACCACATAGGTGGTAATCCATTAAGTACAGAAGAAGTAATTAGGGACCTGGGGACCCAAGTTGATAGCAATCTCTCATTTGACAACCACGTGGCCAAAGTGGTTAGAAAAACATTTTATATAGCCCACCTAATCATGAAGGGATTCACATCTAGATCAGGGGAGGTCATCGTGCCTCTTTACTCATCCCTCATCAGGCCCATACTTGAGTACAATGCCCTTTTGGGATGTACCTTACCAGACACCTGCAGCAACTGGAAAGACCCCAAAAGTACCTCACCAAGAGGATCAAAGGGCTCAAACAGATGCCATATGCTGCCCGGTTAAAGAAACTCCAGCTCTACTCAGTGGCATACCGCCTGTTCAGAGGCGATCTGTGCCTGACGATAAAGCCATGTCCAACCCGGAATTAATGGACATGCTGCACCTCAGAAAATCCAAATCCCATCGAGCTACACGCCGAGACTTGAACCTCAGCACTGAAATAAACAGGACATGCTGGAGGGACAGATTCATAACCCAGAGGCTCCCTTCACTCTGGAATAAAATCCCAGTCCAGGTTAGGCAGAGTCCCTCATTGACTCTCTTCAAGAGGAATCTTGATGAGTGGATGGGAGATCGTAGGTTTACCCCGGGTATCACTTCTGTGTCACTGTTAGACAGAGGCAAAGTATACTAACCTCGAAAAAGGGCATAGCAAAATAAATTTAAAATGGGTGGTGAAAGCCAAACACATTCTGGCTAGGCTTATAAATGCCCTAGGGCAGATAGCCTAGTATGAACCTATGAACCTATGAACCTATGAACCACATATACCTCATAGTATTCTGCAACACACATACTTCATAGTATTCTACAGAACACATACCCCATAGTATTCTACAGCAGACCTACCTCAGAGTATTCTACAGCACATATATATACTTCAGAGTATTCTAGAGCACATACACCTCATAGTATTGTACAGCACATATTCCATGATATTCTAAAGTACACATACTTCTACGGCACACATATCTTGTAGTATTCTAGAGCACACATACCTCATAGTATTCTACAACACACATATTTCATAGTATTCTACAGCACACAGAGCCCATAATATTCTACAGCACACATACCTCACAGTATTCTACAGCACACATACCTCATAGTGTTCTAGAGCACACATACCTCATAGTATTATACGTTACACATACCTCATAGTATTCTACAGCACACATACCTCACAATATTCTACAGCACACATACTTCACAGTATTCTACAGCAGACATACCTCACAGTATTCTGCAGAACACATACCTCATAGTATTCTACAGCACACATATCTTATAGTATTTTAAAGTATGCATACCTAACAGTATTCTACAGCACACATACCTCATAGTATTGTACAGTACACATACCTCATATTATTCTACAGCACACATACTACATAGTATTCTACAGCACACATACCTCATAGTATTCTACAGCACACATACCCCATAGTACTCTACAGCAAACATACATCATAGTATTCTAGAGCACACATACCTCATAGTATTCTACAGCACACATACCCCATAGTATTCTACAGCACACATACCTCATGGCATTCTACAGCACACATACCTCACAATATTCTACAGTACACATACCTCATAGTATTCTACAGCACACATACATCTCACAGTATTCTACAGCACACATACCTCATAGTATTCTAGAACACACATATATCATAGCATTCTACAGCACACATACGCCATAGTATTCTAGAGGACACATATACCATATCATTCCACAGCACACATACCTCATAGTATTCTGCAGCACACATACCTCATAGTATTCTACAGTGCACATACCTCATAGTATTCTACAGCACACATATCTCGTAGTATTCTACAACACACATACCTCATAGTATTCTACAGCACACATATTTCATAGTATTCTACAGCACACATACCCCACAATATTCTACAGCACACATCCCTCACAGTGTTCTACAGCACACATACTCACAGTATTCTAGAGCACACATACCTCATAGTATTCTGCAGCACACATACCTCAAAGTATCCTACATCACACATACCTCATAGTATTCTGCAGCACACATACCTCACAGTATTCTACAGCACACATACATCATAGTATTCTACACCAAACATACCTCATAGTATTCTACAGCACATATATGTTATAGTATTCTACAGCACACATACCTCACAGTATTCTACAGCACACATACTCACAGTATTCTACAGTACACATACCTCATAGTATTCTGGAGTACACATACCTCATAGTATACTACAGCACACATACAGCTCATAGTATTCTACAGCACACATAGCTCGTAGTGTTCTGGAGCACAGATATATCATAGCATTCTACAGCATACATACCTCATAGTATTCTACAGCACACATACCTCACAGTATTCTATAGTACACATACCTCATAGTATTCTACAGCACACATACCTCATAATATTCTGCAGCACATGTACCTTATAGTATTCTACAGCACACACACCTCATAGTATTTTACAGCACACATACCTCACAGTATTCTACAGCACACATACATCCTAGTATTCTACAGCACATGTACCCCATGGTATTCTACAGCACAGATACCCCATAGTATTCTGCAGTACACATACACTGTAGTATTCTACAGTACACATACCTCACAGTATTCGACAGCACACATACCACATAGTATTCTGCAGAGCACATACCTCACAGTATTCTACAGCATACATACCTCATAGTATTCTACAGCACACATACTTTATAGAATTCTATAGCACATATACCCCATAATATTCTACAGCACACATACCTCATAGTATTCTACAGCACATGTACTTCATAGTATTCTACAGCACATATACCTCATAGTATTCTACAGCACACATACTTCATAGTATTCTACAGAACACATACTCCATAGTATTCTACAGCAGACCTACCTCATCATATTCTACAGCACATATACCTCAGAGTATTCTACAGCACATATACCTCATAGTATTCTACAGCACATACCCCATACTATTCTAAAGTACATACTTCTACAGCACACATACCTTGTAGTATTCTACAGCACACATACCTCATAGTATTCTACAGCATACATATTTCATAGTATTCTACAGCACACATAGCCCATAATATTCTACAGCACACATACCTCACAGTATTCTACAGCACACATACCTCATAGTATTCTGGAGCACACATACCTCATAGTATTCTACATTACACATACCTCACAGTATTCTACAGTAGACATACCTCACAGTATTCTGCAGAATACATACCTCATAGTATTCTACAGCACACATATCTCATAGTATTTTAAAGTACGCATACCTAATAGTATTCTACAGCACACATACGTCATAGTATTGTACAGCACACATACCCCATAGTACTCTACAGCAAACATACCTCATAGTATTCTAGAGCACACATACCTCATAGTATTCTACAGCACACATACCCCATAGTGTTCTACAGCACACATACCTCATGGTATTCTACAGCACACATACCTCACAATATTCTACAGTACACATACCTCATAGTATTCTAGAGCACACATACATCTCACAGTATTCTACAGCACACATACCACATAGTATTCTAGAACACACATATATCATAGCATTCTACAGCACACATACCTCATAGTATTCTACAGCACACATACATCATAGTATTGTAGAGGACACATATACCATAGCATTCGACAGCACACATACTTCATTGTATTCTGCAGCACACATACCTCATAGTATTATACAGCACACATTCCTAGTAGTAGTCTACAGCACACATACCTAATAGTATTCTGCAGCACACATACCTCACAATATTCTATAGCACATATACCTCATAGTGTTCTACAGCACACATACCTCATAGTATTCTACAGTGCACATACCTCATACTATTCTACAGCACACATACCTCGTAGTATTCTACTGCACACATACCCCATAGTATTCTAAAGTACACATACCCCATAGTATTCTACAGCACACATACCTCACAGTATTCTACAGCACCCATACCTCATAGTATTCTACAGCACACATACCTCATAGTATTCTGCAGCACATGCACATCATAGTATTCTACAGCGCACATACTACATAGTATTCTACAGCACACATTCTTCATAGAATTCTACAGCACACATACCCCATAGTATTCTACAGCACACATACTTCATAGTATTCTACAGCACATGTACTTCATAGTATTCTACAGCACATATACCTCATAGTATTCTACAACACACATACTTCATAGTATTCTACAGAACACAATACCTCATAGTATTCTACAACACACATACTTCATAGTATTCTACAGAACACATACCCCATAGTATTCTACATCAGACATACCTCATAGTATTCTATGGCACATATTCCTCAGAGTATTCTACAGCACATATGCCTCATAGTATTCTACAGCACATACCCTATAATATTCTACAGTACACATACTTCTACAGCGCATACATACGTTGTAGTATTCTACAGCACACATATTTCATAGTATTCTCCAGCACACATACCTCACAGTATTCAACAGCACACATATTCACAGTATTGTACAGCACACATACCTCACAGTATTCTACAGTGCACATACATCATAGTATTCTACAGCACACATATCTCATAGTATTCTACAGCACACATACCTCATAGTATTCTGGGGCACACATACCTCATAGTTTTCTACAGTACACATACCTCATAGTATTCTACAGCACACCTACCTCACAATATTCAACAGCACACATACCTCACAGTATTCTGCAGAACACATACCTCATAGTATTTTACAGCACACATATCTCATAGTATTTTAAAATACACATACCTAATAGTATTCTACAGCACATCATACCTCATAGTATTGTACAGAACACATGCCGCATAGTATTCTACAGCACACATACTACATACTATTCTACACCACACATACCTCATAGTATTCTAGAGCACACATATATCATAGCATTCTACAGCACACATACTTCAAAGTATTTTACAGCACACATACCTCACATTCTACAGTACACATACCTCATAGTATTCTATAGTACACATGCACCTCATAGTATTCTACAGCACACATAGCTCATAGTGTTCTAGAGCACAGATATATCATAGCATTCTACAGCACACATACCTCATAGTGTTCTACAGCACACATACCTCACAGTATTCTATAGTACACATACCTCATAGTATACTACAGCACACATACCTCATAGTATTCTGCAGCACATGTACCTCATAGTATTCTACAGCACACATACTACATATTTTTCTACAGCACACATACCTCATAGTATTCTATAGCACACACACCTCATAGTATTTTACAGCAGACATACCTCACAGTATTCTACAGCACACATACATCCTAGTATTCTAAAGCACATGTACCTCATAGTATTCTACAGCACACATACCCCATAGTATTCTAAAGTACACATACCTCGTAGTATTCTACAGCACACATACCTCACAGTATTCTACAGCACACATACCCCGTAGTATTCTGCAGAGCATATACCTCACAGTATTCTACAACACACATAGCTTGTAGTGTTCTAGAGCACAGATATATCATAGCATTCTACAGCACATATACCTCATAGTATTCTACAGCACACATACCTTACAGTATTCTATAGTACACATACCTCATAGTATTCTACAGCACACATACCTCATAGTATTCTGCAGCACATGTACCTCATAGTATTCTACAACACACATACTTCATAGTATTCTACAGAACACATACCCCATAGTATTCTACAGCAGACATACCTCACAGTATTCTACAGCACATATACCTCAGAGTATTCTACAGCACATATACCTCATAGTATTCTACAGCACATACCCCATAATATTCTACAGTACACATACTTCTACAGCACACATACCTCATAGTATTCTACAGCACACATACTTCATAGGATTCTACAGCACACATACTCCATAGTATTTTATGGTACACATACCTCCTAGTATTCTACAGCACACATACTTTATAGTATTCCTCAGCCCACATACTTCATAGTATTATACAGGAGACATACCTCATAATATTCTACAGTACACATGCATCATAGTATTTTACAGCACACATACCTCATAGTATTCTACAGCACACATACTTCATAGTATGCTATAGGACACATACCTCATAGAATTCTACGGTGCACATATATCATAGTATTTTAATGCACACATACCTCATTGTATTTTACAGCACACATACCTCATGGTATTCAACAGAACTACTAGCAGCATACAAGTGAATGCCATGGCTATTTTTTTTAAAAAAAGGCTTGGACTGAATGACTGGTAATAAAATGATTACCAGTCAGTTTAAACTTTTTGCACTTTTTTCCTGGAAGGGTCAACCAGATACTTTAGGCAGGTCATGTGTTTTGGGGCTGTTTGTATGTGATTTTTTTTATAATATAATATCCTATAAAGATCAGCCATATACTGCATAGGCAGTGTGATTTGGGGGGCTTTTTGTAGACGAAAAGTTTTTGGCAATAGGCTGGTTAGGCAGTAAGTTTGTACATTTGTGTGAAGTAAGGTTGACTACAAGCACTGAGATCTGGCTGCTGTTAATATAACCAATGTCATGTTTTTGTTTCATTTTTTTAACTTTACAATGTCAAACCAGATATTGTGGGTGGACAATGGTGTTAGGGCTATCCGTGAATGAAACAGTTGGCTCTGCTGTTTACTGTTCTTGCAAGTGCAATTTTGTTGTTTTTACTTTCATACGAATGTAATCTAATCAGCAAATGTATGAGTAGTTGTTAATATATTTTATTTAATGTTAGTTCATACATATAAACGAAAGACACAAAAGCACACCAAACCACAAAAGTAGAATTCAACGCTGCTCCGGTACAATAAAAGGCTGTCCAGTTACCCCAAATACGTTGCTGCAAAGTGTAGATGAACCACCATGAAATAAATGTAATAATTATTTATTTTGAACAGAAACAAAATTTAAAATTTAAAAACAAAGTAGAAGATTAAGCGCTTTCATCTCATAACTGAGACTTCTTCAGAATCCTCTTCCACAAACAAATTCATTCTTTTATAACAGATAGATCTCCCTCATTGGTCTGAAACACTATCATCATTAAGTGAATCATGATGAGCGTTATAAAATGAGTTACACGTGAATAAAAAGTCATACAAACTGTTTACGTTACTTGACTGGGGCTGGCTTAATAGTTAATTAAAATACAACAACATTAGAATAACAGTAATAAAAAAATGAAATGCACGAGACTAGTGAAACTGTGTACATATACCACAAAAGACCCTGGTTGTATAAAAATAATAAATAAATACAATGAGTAAATACATGGACTGAACCAACCATATACAGGACGTCTCAACACTGTTTTTATATCTGTAGCGTATTACATATACGCGAAACAACGTTGCTGCCCACAATAAATCATAAAAAACATAAAAAATACATAAAAAATTCATAAATAATTGCAGTGCAACAAACTTGTAAAAATCATCAGTGTGATATTCCTAAATATATACAAAACATCTAAAAAATCGTAGAACAGTCACAAAATCTCGGATGTAAAATCCAAACATACCAAGGCTGTCTAAACGTAACTATAGTATAAAACATAATTATGAAATATAAGTGATGGTTACAATGTATAGTAAACAAAGGAATACTCAAAGGAAATACTGTGTGTGCCAATGTCTATTAGAAAAATATTAATCAGTAGGTAATAGAAATATATTGAAGCATAATAGTAAATGTATATATCCATACCCATTTTGGTAAATATACATAATATGAAATATGAATATATAGAAATATAAAAATATATGAATATATGTAAAATGTAAATAGAATGTTGAATATTAAGATATTAAAATGTAGAATATTAACTGTTAGTGTAAAAAATATATGAATAAGAATATATAGAATTGTAAATATATAAAAGAATTGTAAATATATAAAAGAATTGTAAATATATAAAAATATGTATATATATATATATATATATATATATATATATATATATATATATATATATATATTTATATTAACATATAAATACATAAATATAAATTATAAATTATAATATATAATATGTATAGTAATATATAAGTATAAAAATAAATAAATATAAATATAAGTATGAATCAGTTCATTCACTATAAAGATAATTTAATTGTGCAAATGCTCATGAATAAACATTTAATGTATGTTATAATAAGATGTTATAATAAAAAATATAGAAAAAAAGTATATATAAATGTTATACATATAATGTATTGAATGATAAAATATACAAAAAACTATATTTTAAAAGTTATAAAAATAGGTATAAACATCTATATGAACATCTATATAAAAAACTATATGAACATCTATATAAAAAATATATATACCAAAAAGGGAATATATATAACAAAAAGGGAATATATGTAGCACCTAATACGGCCACCAAAATTCCACGTGAATCAAATGTGAATAAAATAAAATAAAATAAAATAGGTGGCATGTATAGTAGGTTGAATTTCATTTACCATGTCTCTTGGGATCACCTGCTAGTGCTTTTAGTGCTGGACTGATGGAAATGTGATCATTGAGTCCTTTACTACCACAAGCGTCTAACCTTAGTTGCCACATCATCTCCTTGTATTCCAAACATGTCTCCCAATCCCCTCCTCTTTCTGGGTGCTCGACCTCCTCCAATACCCAGAACTTGAAGTCAGCTTGTAAACAAGTCAAAGCGTGTCTATAGAGTGCATTATTGTCATTACGTTTGTTGATATCTCTCATGTGCTCGTAAATTCTAGATCTGAGGTGGCGCTCAGTCTTACCAATATAGTAGCAATCACATGCTTTGCAAAAAACATAATATACCACCCCTTTTGAATAGCAACTATAGTATTTCCTAGCTTTAAGAACAATCTGCAGGTTTGGAATTCTAAACTCTTTTAATCCTGCTATGTAACAGCATTGTGCACATCTACCACAAGCAAAACTACCTTGTTTCCTGTTACATCCACCATTGTATGTACTATTCTTCTCTACAATGTTCTTGATGTTTCTATTTCTCCTAAAACTGAATTTAATCTTATTTTGGAAGACATCCGTTCTTACTGCCATGTTCTTAAACATTTCCCATACTTCATATATACTTTTTTTCAACCAACCTATACCTTGGTGGTAAGTAAAGGTCAAATATGGTGTAACCCCCTCACTATCTCTTTCCTGTCTCTCCAGACTATTACTCTCACTATTCCTGTTGTGGGCATTATTATTAGTGTGATTTGTATTGGATACTGTATCTACATCAAACCTTGTATCAATGTTAGGTACTACATTCCCTTCAAAACCTACCACTCCGTCCTTGGCCAGTAATGGGATGTACTTGACACCTCTCCCAGCTACCACATATTCCTTAATAGGAATTATAAAATCCGTAGGATATCCTCTATCCATAAACATTCTCTCTATGTTATTTATTTCGTCCAAAAATTCAATCTCATCCGAAATCATTCTAGCCATCCTAATCATCTGTCCTTTTATTATGTTCTTTTTAAGTTGGTAAGGATGGTCACTGTCAAAGTGTAAATATGCATTGGAGTGGTGTTCCTTTCTAAAAATGTTGGATTTAAAACATTTATTATTATAGTCTTTAATCAACTTTATATCTAAATAGTGGATTTCATTTCTCCCAATTTCGTGTGTAAATTGTAAAAATGTAGTAGTCTGATTGATGTAACTTATAAAATCATTCACCATATCGTAAGATCCTGTCCACAGAACAAAAATGCCATCCAAAAAGCGGAAATACTGACCGATATATTGACTGTACTCAGAGTTTAAAACATACTTCTTCTCCCAAACCAACATAACCATGTTGGCAAATACTGAGGCACAGGCGGAACCCATAGCCACACCGTCCTTTTGATGGTAATAATCCCCCTCAAAATACATGTAATTATATTTTAAAACTAGTTCCATACATTCTAAAACTAATCTAAATTCATCACCTGTTAAAAAATTGATTTCCTGCAGTATTTCTTCGAACCATTCTAAACCCAAAACCTGAGGTATAACAGAAAATAAATTTTTCACATTAATGGTAATAAAAAGGGTTTCATCCGTATACTTACTTCCCCCAATTTTTTGTAGAAAATCCCAAGAATCTACTAAAATGTGTCTATATTTATTGTTAAATTTTTTAACTTTTGTGTCAACATAAATAGCTAGTGGCTGCGTCTTCGAACCTTGGGAAGATACAATAGGCCTCAATGGGGGATCTAACCATGATTTGTGTGTTTTAGGTATGCCAAAGATAGCAGGTATCACTGGCTTTGGAACTTTTAAAAAAATATGTAGTTTAGTATCAATCATACCTGTGAGCAAATTATCATCCAAAATCAAATCAATTTTTCTGTATGATATGTTTATTTCATTCCTAGTTACTAAACTGTAATGTTCCTCAGTATCTAAAATGTCTTTCATCCTTTTGATATAGTCCCATTTGTCCATTATCACCAAACCACCCCCCTTGTCAGGCTTCATAATACGTATTTTATCATTTTTACTTAAATTGTCCAATAAATTCGCCTCAGCCTTAGTCAGGTTATTGTTCACTTTCCTTCCTTTCCTATACTCACGACGAACCCTGTTGGTAACACATTTTTCAAAATTTTGAATTTCATAATGCAGCGGTGGATTATATGTACTAGATCTTGTTAAACCATCCCCTTTATCTTTTACTGCTTTATTCTTAAATAAATGCTGAAAGTTCAATTTTCGTGTGAACATTCTAATATCCAATATAATGTTTTCTACCCTGGGTTTGTTTACTGGAACAAAAGTGAAACCCTTTGTGAATAAATTGAAAAATTCCTCAGTAATAGCCATATCAGTGTAATTGAAAATATAAAAATTATTAAAAATATTGATAATATTGACTTGTTGTCCATAATCCTGTTCCACAGACGTGTGTTCCCCATTAAATTCCTCTGATGTTAACCCTTCTACGTTTGTGGGGGGCCCCCCTATCTGTATTCTCTCCCTACCTGCTGCACATTGTTGATCATTGTTGCTTGTGCGTAGGAAGGTTGTTGATTTCGATTCCTCAGTCTCTCTGACCTCCTTGGTTCCTCCATCTCTAAAGGGAACTCTGATCTCCCAAAATTTGGGTCATTACCACCAGAATGAATTCATCATTTCTATAAGGACTATATTCCTGTACATCCTGATTCCTATATTTGTTCCATCCTGTTCCCCCTTGTCTGTAGTTCCTATTGTCATTTTGTTTGTATTTATACGACAACCTCTCCTGCCCATAACCTTGTTTTTTGGTCACATTGGTATAAGCAAAGCCATTTTCATATTCATGTATATCCCTTTCCAATTTCTTTAATTTTCTTTTAATATTAGTGTCAGTCACATAATCAATATCGTGCAAAACCTTCACATAAACATATTTGTACTCCTCTACAGGAAATAACAAATCTGTACTGATTTCCTTCTGCAAATTATCTATCTCTTTTTTCTTTAAGTCCATTATTTCCAGGTTTCGGTTAATCATTAGTTTCAATATAACCAACCCACAGTCATTAAAAATGTCACATACACGTTTTAAAAAATTATTATCTTCAAAAGCATTGTTTGGAAATTTATTTAATCTCAAACCCTTGGGAACAATCTTTTGTTTTATACACATATCAAAATACCAATTCTCTATAGCTAGAGATTTGTATTTGGTTAAAAGAGCTGTAAAGTTCTTACATTTGTCCTTGAAAGTCATTCCATTTCGGTTACTGTTGCTTTTTTCAGCTCTGTTGGTTTGGAAAGACTTATTTAACCATGTGTGAAAGTCTACATCCTTGTATGACTCAATGTACTGCTTTTTATTTAGTCCTTCTTCGAAAAAAACGTTTTGTTGGTTTACTTCATCTGTTCTCCGGTTGATACGCTCAATACCAGGTCGCCTCCCTCGTGTTGATGCGTCGCGCCCTTCTGATGTCACTCCTGCAATGGCGTTCATCCTTGGGCTACTCTGCGCACAGGGAATATCTTGACCAGTGCCCCCTGGTGTATCCCCACTTTGTGAATTGGTTTGAATCACCCTCAGCAACTCGTTGAGCATACCGCTACTATCCATCTTTAGGTAGGACTCCTCGTAACCGGAAAGGCAATAGCAGACAACTTGTAAACGAAAGACACAAAAGCACACCAAACCACAAAAGTAGAATTCAACGCTGCTCCGGTACAATAAAAGGCTGTCCAGTTACCCCAAATATGTTGCTGCAAAGTGTAGATGAACCACCACGAAATAAATGTAATAATTATTTATTTTGAACAGAAACAAAATTTAAAATTTAAAAACAAAGTAGAAGATTAAGCGCTTTCATCTCATAACTGAGACTTCTTCAGAATCCTCTTCCACAAACAAATTCATTCTTTTATAACAGATAGATCTCCCTCATTGGTCTGAAACACTATCATCATTAATTGAATCATGATGAGCGTTATAAAATGAGTTACACGTGAATAAAAAGTCATACAAAACTGTTTACGTTACTTGACTGGGGCTGGCTTAATAGTTCATTAAAATACAACAACATTAGAGTAACAGTAATAAAAAATGAAATGCACGAGACTAGTGAAACTGTGTACATATACCACAAAATGGTTGTATAAAAATAATAAATAAATACAATGAGTAAATACATGGACTGAACCAACCATATACAGGACGTCTCGACACTGTTTTTATACCTGTAGCGTATTACATATACGCGAAACAACGTTGCTGCCCACAATAAATCATAAAAAAACATAAAAAATACATAAAAAATTCATAAATAATTGCAGCGCAACAAACTTGCAAAAATCATCAGTGTGATATTCCTAAATATATACAAAACATCTAAAAAATCGTAGAACAGTCACAAAATCTTGGATGTAAAATCCAAACATACCAAGACTGTCTAAACGTAACTATAGTATAAAACATAATTATGAAATATAAGTGATGGTTACAATGTATAGTAAACAAAGGAATACTCAAAGGAAATACTGTGTGTGCCAATGTCTATTAGAAAAATATTAATCAGTAGGTAATAGAAATATATTGAAGCATAATAGTAAATGTATATATCCATACCCATTTTGGTAAATATACATATATTGAATGTCTGTTTAAAAATATTTGCAATATGTTGGAGCTTTTCTGACTGGACATCTACTGAAAAAAAAATATTTGACTAAGCACAGTTGGGCAAACCTAGTAAACAAAAGTTAAATAAATAAAATAAAATGTATATTTGAGTAAAGAAGCTGGCATACAAGCTGTAACTACTCTTTCAGTCAACAAAACTAAATTAATACGACCAAACATTATTATTTTTTTCTATTTTTAATTGTGGCAGGGTCAAAGCAGATACTTTAGGTAGGTAATGGGAATGGGGGCTGTTTTGTGAATGAAATGACTGGCCCTACTGTTGTCCAGATTTTTGCCTCATATTTTTAATCTATTCCTCATAAAGTTTGTGGTTTTCTAGCAAATAACTGAAAATTTAGTTCATTAAATAATGGCAGACATTTAATTTTCAGACTTTGCATCCTTCAGAAAAATGCATGGTAGCTCAAAACCTTTTATTCTAGCAGCTTTCTAAGTTTATAAGACCAGTATTTAAATTTTGTCCGTATTTTTTGGCCTTTGTCTCCACATTATGTTTGACTTTGACCAGATTTCTTGTGTTAAGAGGTTGAGAGGTATGTGTGTGTGTGTGTGTGTGTGTGTGTGTGTGTGTGTGTGTGTGTGTGTGTGTGTGTGTGTGTGTGTGTGTCCATGTGTATGAAGACAGAGGTTGGGTAGGGGTCAGACCCGGTATATTTCTGCTAAGTAAACTACTCATTAAAATATTTTCCCCCAACAAACTACTTTCTATTTATTTCATGTGGAGGTCCAAAATATATTTCCCCCTAAAGACAGATTACACTCATTTCCCTATCTTGGGGGTGAGGGTCATTGTAACAAATCCCCATGAAACCACCATGCAATGATGCCAAAGTCCTTTTTAGTGAATTCATAATTTGGGAGCTCTCATTGGGTTGCATCCTCAGGATCAGTTACTTGATTGGTTCATATACTGCAATGGTGATTGGCTATAATTGCAGTATATGAGCCAATTAAAAACTATGTAGCACACCTAACACTGTTCAATGCAGAATAGTGGAGCAGCTATTTGATTGGTTTGTATACTGCGATGCCAATTGGCAGTAATTGTGGTATACGAACCACTCAAAAGCTGTATAGCTTCGCCCTCGTGACCAAACCATGCCAACCATGGGTAAATCCAGCATTACCCACACCCAGGCGTGGGTTATTGCTATAATAATAATAATTTTACAGTCTTTAAAAATAATACAAAAAATAACAACAGTGTAAATAATTACACCAAATTAGACATAATATGAAAACATTGATTAATATTCTTATCTTCTTAATCAATGTTTTCATATTATGTCTAATTTGGTGTAATTATTTACACTGTTGTTATATGACAATGACTTAAGAGTTAGAGGAATTTTAGCAAGTTTATAGAGAAATTAAAGTATTAGTATAATACAAACAGGAAGTGCAATATGAAGTGAGAGAAAAACAGGCTTATGATATATTTAGAAAGATGGGAGAGAGGTTGATAGAAGTAAGGAAGTGAGTGTATAAGTGAGAGTAAGGAGATGTAAGTATGAATAGGTATGTGTCCACATTTAGTTATATATTTTCTCCTGGTGCTGAGCAAGAACAGGAGGGGAAGTAGGGCATTGAGCTGATGGATAAAGATAAAGAGTGTCAGGCCTTAGCAACATAGTATGAATGGAGACAATGCTCAGCAGCTTTGATAACACCTACGGCTGCATGTTTTACAAATAGGACATGGCAAGTATCATACAGCAATTGGACATTGAATTCTTGGTTATAATCAGGGTGTTTCCACAGGGCATATTCCTAGGCCCATACTTATTTAGATTGTAACTTTCATACATATCTTTTTCATCTGTGGTGATCTGCAATCTATATGCAGATGACTTGAAATTGGGTAAACCGATTACGTGTCTTACACATAGGGGATGTCTGCAAAAGAACTTGACTAAATTGGTTATTTGGGCACAGGAGAATAATATGCTGATAAATCCATCAGTCTATCGCATGTCATTAGTAATACATTTCCTGGCTTTCATTGCACCATACTAAACCATACTCCAACAACTTCACATCAAGACCAAGAAGTCTTTACAGCCAACAAAACCTGGCTAACAAATGCCCAGCTAATACTAAAAAGACCCAACTTATGCTCTTCCATCCTTCCAAAGCAGCAATACCAACTCCCCCGTTCCCTATTTCTGCATCAGATAATACCCCTATCTCCCCTGTCACACAAACCAAATTACTAGGGGTCATCATTGACATTAATATGAAATTTGACAAACACATAGCTCAATAAAAAAACTAGGCACTTTTTACAGATGTAAAAACTTCCTAACCAGCAAGAGTAAAGTCACCCTAGCTCCTACTCATCTTCTCTCTACCTTACTGTATGCTTCTCCTATCCTAATTAATCTAAACAAGAGCGATTTAAACAAGCTATCAGTATGCTAAAACTAAATAGCAAAATTCGCCACAAACTCTTCCTACTGCACCCACCACTGTCAAGCCCTAAAACAGCTTTCCTGGCTGGAACTCCCAAACACCTTAGCTCTAAACCAAATTCTAGCTCACCAAATACTATACCAACCTCAAAAAGCAAAAATATACAGGAACAGGTGAAAGGTGCAATACAAGAAAACTGTGTAAACTAATAAACAAGTAGAAAGACATGAGTTTGATTGGTTTTGATTTCTTTTTAAACTTGTCTTTCTACTTGTTTATTAGTCTAAAGAAGCGAGTGTTATCACAAAAGTGCTCACTTTTTATTAGTTTCTATTTTGTTTAATAAACAGAGGTTTTTGCTCAGCTGTGTTGGATCAGTACTTGTTTTTTACTTCAAGTTTACTGCACCAACCTGACAGCCTTACAAGGCCTGATCACCCTCTACTCCAGCAACTGAGAATTTAGATCCACTAACAAGGGATTAATTGCAATCTCTAAAAGCCATTACAGCTCAGGTGACTCCCTGTATTCTAGCAACATTGCCAAGACTTGGAACTCCCTACCACTACAAATCAGGGTACAACCTAACAAAACCGTCTTCAAAAAACAGCTTATTTCCCACCTAAACAACTCCTAAACATGCAACTGCCTAGCATCTGGCTGACATGTTCTAACTCTTTTCCCCTACCCACTATCCAACCTCCTCTTTAAAACTCCCACAGATGCACTATATATTATCACACATTACTTGTAACTGCCTAGCACCTGGATGACATATTCTAACTCCTTTCCCCTACCCACTATCCAACCTCTTTAAAACTCTCACAGATGCACTGTATATTATTACACATTACTTGTAACTGCCTGTCACCTGGCTGACATATTCTAACTCCTTTCCCCTACCCACTATCCAACCTCCTCTTTAAAACTCCCACAGATGCACTATATATTATCACACGTTACTTACCAACATACTGCCGCCTACTCCCCACTGTCCCATCTATACTCACTAACTCTCCCCTAGACTAAGATGAAAAGCTTTCCCTTAAAATGTCAATGAACCTGATAAGAACTTGCCAATATTCCCCTCCTTTGACAAACTGGCTAGTATTTTTAGTTTTTCTTTTCTTTGCTTATCTTTACTATATCTTCAATATTGTCTCTACTTAACATACTGTATGAACAACAATCATATGTTACTATCTGCTATACATGTCTAAACCACTATGCTTATGTAAATATCTTATGCAATCATATGTTATTATCTGCTACATTTTATAACTGTATGTCTAAACCACAATGCTCATGTAAATATCTTATGTATAGTATGTTAGCAACTGTTCTGGAGCTTTTCTCCCCAGGCCTCTGCTGAAAGTGGAGAGCTTTATCCAGTCGGAGCTCCCCGGTAAACAAATGTAAAATAAAATAAATAAAAATAAATAAAATGTAAGTGGTTGTGTTATGTTTATTAAGCTGGAGTCATAGAATCGCAGTCTGAGAACAGCATGTATAAAGACAGAAGAACAGATTTCCTGCTGAGCCAAGTATGGAAACAAGGTACAAAAGCACAGCTTGTGGTCCAGGTAGTTATCTAAAGAAAGCTGGAGTAATGGAAGAAGTGGAAGATGGGAAAAGATCGATCAGGCTAAGAACAAGTCATCAGAGAAACTTTACCAACTTCTGGAAAGTGACTCAGCAAATGGCACATTGAAGCTCTATCAGACTGCAAATCCAATCATCGCAATTACAGAAAGAGAATGAAATTTTGATTGCAAAGCAATGATCGCAGCAGGAGAAAAAGAGGTTTTAGTGACTTGTTGAATGTTATGGAAGATCAGTTGACTTGTTTTCCATCTGTTGCCTGCCTCTTGGCACTTAGCGTACTCAGGCATTTTATTTAACTTATTCAACTCACTGATAATTAACTCATACTACACGTGAATAATTCTATCTCTTAGATATGCAAATATTTAATTAATTTAGAGGCATTCTTGTTATGCAAAACCATTACACTTAGAGCATCTCTCATCCACACACACACACACACACACACACACACACACACACACACACACACACACACACACACACACACACATTCACCATTTGCTCAGTTAACTCACGTTAAAGTCACATTAAAATGTCACTAACAAGAATGTCAATGACTAAGTGGTTAGAGACTCAGCCATTGGGCATACCAATTCTCCACTCATAAGACTGGAAAAGACAGGATTACTGCTATATTTTTCTTTTAGGTGCAAAGATCTCTGATATTACAAGGGCCCTAAAGACATTTTCTCTGGTTAAATATGATTGAAACATGTTGGTGTTGGTGATGGTCCATTTGAGAGTGATTGATTGGGGGGAGCAAAACCCTGAGAGATATGCAGTGTGACATGTCAGAACTTTTCATGAATGTGACGAATGCATGTAATACTCTGGTCCAGTCCTTAGTGGAATCCTTCCTTCTTTCACCATGAATGATGCTTGTATGGAAAGAAAAGATAATTGGCTTCAAGCCTTCCATTATTGGCTGAAACACTAGTGTAATTCTAAAGGGATCTGGTATATGTCAGCATGTGATGAGATGGTTGATAGTCCAATGTGCTTCACAACCGAGCTACACACTATAGGGACCTAAACCTTGTCACCACAATAAACAGAACATGCCGGAGGGATAGATTCCTGTCCCAGAGACTTCCCATACTCTGGAATAAACTACTTATCTATTTCAAACAAAGCTGCTCATTAGTATTCCAAGAAAAATCATGATGATTGGATGGGAAATAGGAAATTCACCCCGGGGATCACTTCTGTGGCTATGCTTGACAGTGGCACAGGAAAATAATTTTCTTGGATGGAAAAAGCCAGGGTACCTTTTTGGCTGGGCTTGTATAGGCCCTAGGATCGATAGCCTAGTACCTACCTATGAACCTATGAACAATGGGCAGCCTGCACATCTCACTCAAGTGCTTTTGCAAACTAGCTTCAGTCTTTGCTAACTCTATCATAGTGCCTTTCTTAGGCAGAGTCCAGGTAATGGATATTCCATTGTAACAAACACCTCAGACCCCCAAAGTTGGACCACATTAAGGTGGATCTTCTCAATGCTAGATGTCACAACAAATTGCCTAATCTCATGGCTCTCCTACATCTAGAATGCATCCATGTATTTGTAATTGTTGAGACTTATTTTAAGTGTAAACAAAGCACTCCCTCCATACCTGGGTTTTGTTCTAATGACAAATGGGGCAGTGTCTGTATATTTGTTAAGGATCATATCATCTCCAGGCAGATTCCCAGATACCCATAAAAAGAACTAAAAGAACTCTAGATCACCATCAAAATCAGACTATTAACTGATAGCCTCATGCACGAAAACACCCCCATCCTCTGATACTCATGTTAGATACCTAGAAGTAGTAAAACAAATCCCTATAACAAGAACTCCATTACTTTGAGAGACTTCAGCTAACCCTCAATTAACTGGAGTATCTGTACATCAAGTACAGGTTATGCCTAGAAGTTCTTGGACTTAATCAATAAATACTCATTGGAGCAGATACTTAATAAATCCACTAGTGGACACTGCATTCTAGGTCTAGTCTTCACAGGTATAGCCCTTACATGTAAAACTCCTCTGGTATCACCTTTCCCAGTCAAGATGGACAATAAACTTGTGAATTTTTTATTTCAAAATTTCCAAGTCCCCTGGAAAACTTTAACTACCCATCTACAGACTGGGAAACATACACTACCTCATACTCACAGGAACTATGATTCCTGGACATTATTAAACAAATACCCTTGAACAGATAGTGTACACATTCACAAGAGGTTCAAACATACTGGACCTGGTGCTCACCAATATGAGAGAACACTGCACCCCTACCCACCCAAGTGCCATGTCCTCACTGGTGATGTCGGTCCACAATTTTGTCTCCTTCAAAATAAAAATCAGCTTGGTAATCCCAGCAAACCCTATAACAGTTCAGAACTACTCCAAAGCAAATTACATCATATTAACTGGTAGTCCGTCCCAACCCTAAGTTCACAACAAGCTATGGAGAATTATTCACAAAGACCCTGTACAACCATGTAAGTGGCTATATAGAGGCTGCTATACCTATGAAAATAAGCCTCATACAAATGCTAAAAACAAACCACACTGATGGAATCCTAACCATAATAGGGTATATAACAAAAGGAAAAAAAATCATGGCTAAAATCAGGAAGAGCAGCTCCCATAATGAGAAGAGCTGTCTAATTAAACTAAACATGAAGCTTAGAGGACTAATTAAGTCCAACAGGGCCAGTTACATGATGAAGATAACCTCACAAGCTTAAGGGACCCTCAAGGCCTTCTACCGCTATGTCCAAAACCTCAGACAATGATGCAGCCTTCACTGAGCAGAGTGGCATAGTGAATTTGCTGGCTGACAAATTCAGTTCAAACTTCACTCCCACACCCCCGCTGCCTCCCTCTATAATCCCCTAACCATTAACAGGGAGCAGGTCATGGCGGCACTCACTAAGGTCAAAAACAGCCTCAATTGTCCCCAACAGTATTCCAGGATGCCTCTTAAATAGCAAGAAACATGATCTATCAGGACCATGTGAGTCACTTTCCAACAGTAGCCTGAAAACAAGCTCTGTAGAATGAGAATGGACAACTGCAGTGGTTATCACACTTCACAAGGGTGGACCATCAACAAACCCTTGAAATTGTGTCTGACTAATCTAATATGCAAAGCCAAGGAATGAATTATCATGGAAATGATCAACAAAGACATAGGCAACTTTCAGACACTGGACCCAACTCAGTTTGGCTTTGACAAGGGAAGATCATGCCTACTAAACCTAGTGAACTTCTTTGAAAGGGTCACCAAGGCAATGAATGAGGGGAAAACTGGGCATACCACCTACCTGGACCTGGCTAAGGCATTTGATACGATACCCCATTCAGGTGTAGTTGACACTCACTGAACTCATGATCCTTCTGGCTTTTTGGGTTTTTAGCAGGAGGTGTCAGAAAAGTTACCACAGGGATAACTAGCTTGTGGCAGCCAAGCATTCATAGCGACATTGCTTTTTGATCCTTTGATGTTGGCTCTTCCTATCATTGTGAAGCAGAATTCATGAAGAGTTGGATTGTTAACCCACTACTAGGGAACATGAGTGGGGTTTAGACCATCATGAGACAGGTAAGCAATAGTAATCCTGCTTAGTACAAGAAGAACCACAGGTTCAGACATTTGGTTATGCGCTTGGCTGAGGAGCCAATGGTGCGAAGCAACCATCTGTGGGATTATGACTGAATGCCTCTGAGTCAGAATCCCACCTAAATGTAATGATACCGCAGTGCAGCAGATCTTCAGTTGGCCAGGCATAGCTGGCCACAAGGTAGGCAAGGAGTGCTGCTCATCAATGGGTTGGAGAGCGGAAGGAAGGGGGCCACCTGTCTCCAGCAGTGGTCCACACTTTCATGGGGAACTGGGTGCTAAATCATTCATAACTTGTGTATACATAACTTTACATACCTACATAACCTGTGGATTGCCAGATTGCTCACAGACAGGACCGGTACTACCATCTCCACTAAGAGACCTGTCACCAGTGGAGTACTTCAGGGCTCCATGCTGGGACCACTCCTATTTTGCATCTATTTCTCAGAGGTAAAGGTTATTGCCAAGGGCCTTTGGCTGACCAAGTTCACAAATGACTGCAAATTGGGAGTTACCATAGAATCCCACCATGACAACCCTCCCCTAGACCAGTAATCAAGGAGCCTCAATCCTCACCACATTCACCTGTGGGGGGACATTCACTGGGAGGATAACAGGTACACACATAGTATTTCCACATACAGCTTTCTGTATCAAGTGCAATTCCCCTTAAGAGCATGCAGAGACCACAGTCAATCCAGGGCTGGTTTCTCCCTCTTTTGCCAGATTCCCAGTAAGACTCCCCACTGGCATAGATATAGAGTTGATATCTCAGCTGAATGACCAATCCAAGACCTCCAGAACCCTTTCTGTCGAACCTGTGTTTGTGTCTCTGCCCAAGTAGCTAACACACATACACACACACACACACACACACACACACACACACACACACACACACACACACACACACCTGGGAAAGACTGGTACAGGTGTACTAGCTATGCCCCCTTCTGCCCAGACTATAAGGTAGTTACTACTGACACCAGTCTCTTCTTATCAGCTACTTTAAGGCCCCAAAGGGTGTCCAATCCAACTGTGTAATATTAATATTAATAAAAATGGTAGTTTGACCAAGAGCAAGGCTATAAGTGGCCCACAAAGTGTCACCAAATAAATATGCAAGGACTCTCAAAACTTAACTATCTCTGCACAGCTCATCCACGATGAAAGCTCTGAATATATTTAATAATAAATAATAAAAGAACAAGACAATACTAAATATATATTCACAGTGACATCAGAGTTCAAAACCACAGGAAATATTTAAAACAACATTGAAGGACAGTCTCAAATAAATAAAGAGAAGAATATCTAAACTAAGCTTCACTATATTCCTGACTGTATCTAAGAGTGTTATACTCTTCCCTAGAAACTTATTTCATTAGAGCAAGGCAGATGTGGGGAATGGTTCTTGTTGTTGTCAGGTCCTAGACAGAACGCAGAATGCTCTGTGTCACTGAGACTTCTCAAAATAATATCTAAAATATTACAGCTGGGATAGCTTACAGAATGACATAATTTCTGGTCACCTGACTTCTCGGTCTTATGCAACCCCCCATTGCTGAACCTGGCAGTATTTAGCATCTACCTGTAAAAATATTCATACAAAAGCTTTTGCTCAGATCTTTGACAGATGCTGGAAGTCATAAAACAATTACATTACTTTATGCTTCCAAAATAGCAATTAGTTCACCTTAAAGACAATACAGAAATATTCCTAGTACAGACTTTGTGTCTCTAGCTGCACTGAAACATCTTTATGGCATAGCCTATAAAGTAATTTAATTTCAGATATTTTTCTAAAGTTTGCTGGACTGATGTTAACCTCCTATATTCTGGTTTCCACTGCTAAAATATATACATTAAAATGGTTACAATAGTGCATGTAAATTCCTGTTCTCCTACAGAAGGTCACACTATGGATACATTTTAAACACAGCATTTTACAAATACCTTTTCAACAGAAACATCTGTACAGAGCAGTTTGATATACACATGACATACAGTTCTAATACATTTGTAACACAAGCATCTGCTATAAATTCGTTTGATATTCACAAATGATGTATAATTATTTACAAAATTCCAGCTAGCTGTGCTGGCAGCACCTCCTTTCTTCACACATCCAATGACACAAACATCTTACAAGAGGGTCTAGCACAGACAAATGACTAGTGCCAAAGTTGTGGCCTAAGACTCAATGGCAAGAAATGCATTATAATGCCTTTTGGGAATAAAAGTCACCCAGGCTAATTACTCCATCAATAAGAGACTCCTAAGAGTTGACCTGGTAGTCAGGGATCTGGGAACATATGTAGACAGCAATCTGGCCTTTGACCCATATTTTGCCAAGGTAGTAAGAAAATCATTCTGTGTCACCCAACTTATAAACAAAGGTATGGCATCTAGGTCCAAGGAAGTCATTGCTCCACTGTATTTGGCATTCATCTGACCTACCACTGAGTACAACAGTGGTGGCTGGTGACTTCGAATTTTAGGGGGGGCTGCAGGAGACAGCTGAATGGGTGGGGCTAATGGGAAGGGGTGTGACCAACTCAAAAGGGGTGGGGCTATGCTCAAAACCACAACAACTGGAACTTTAATTAAATACGCTGCCCTGGGTGCCAAGCCATCATTATGAAAGTCCAGTCAAGACAAAATGAAGTGTAGAAGAAAAAATATTTCAATGCATTGGCTACATGACAACTTACTTAATATCTAGATGGAAACACAAAGGTTGTGATGCATGAAAAAATAAATTACTTTTTAAATACATTACTGGAATGCCAGTCAGAATCAAGTATAAAAAAAACAAGCAGCACTCAACTCAAACCACTTCTCTTTGCACTGCAGTTCTAATTATAATTTGTATTCAGCTTATAAAATTACCAAGTAACATGCTGAAAGTAGCAATCTCTATGTGATACCCCCACTTGTAAAAATGTTTCTTATGCAAAAATGACCTGCTGCCTGACAACAACTTTCTACTTGTTTCATGGGAAAGACATGATCAATGTAAAAAATGAACAGCAAACAAGAAACAAGCTCAAGATAAATTGCTTAAAGGATTACTGCACAGGTTGTGGACCACACATGATAGATTGGCATTCTGTTTAGTTTACGGGTAAAGCCTGCAAAGATGACTGCAAGTCTCTAACAAATGTAATGAGCTTCTGAAAATACTGTAATTCTGTCCTTTATTACAAATACTGTCATATGCATTTCAATACCTAAGGCTTATACGTTATCTAGTTATGTACATATTCTCTGCATGGCAGCAACGAAAAGGCTTTCAATGTTGGTAATTCTTTAACAGTATGCTTATTAAAGCTTACTTGCATCTTACAATCTCCGACAAGCTTATCTGATGGTCATTAAAGCATTGCTACTTAAACACAGAGCAACAGGGCACTGTGACAGCATGCATTTTCTGAATAATAAGAAGCATAAATCAACAGTATAAAATATTACAGAAAACCAGAACATTCTGCAAAATCAAGGACAGATGAAAAGCTACTGTTGTACTTGTGGTCTGCTTTGGATGGGGGAATACTTTGCACACTTATGCTGCATAACTTCTCCTTGTCTTGCTTGGACACATCCAGAGCCACTACAATGGGGAGTGGGGTGCAACAAGTATGTCACAATTTGAAATGTCTCTGGCTGACAGTGATGGCTCTGACACTCATACCTCACAGCAAGAAATCTGGACAAAGCCATACATAGAAGTGGGACACAGGCCCAAAAATAAGGACAATTTTTAAATATTGCTCTTATAAACTTAGAAAGTAGTAGGTCTTGCATTAGTAGGAATTTTCTGAAGGGTATGAAATCTGAAACTCAAATATCTGCCATTATTTTCTAACTTCAATCTTTAATGATTTGCCACTAATTTGCCAGAAAACCGCAATTTTATGAAAAACAGACCAAAAACGTGATGCAAAAATATAAAATTGCCACACAATACAGCTGGGAACCTGTCAAAGAAGGGACACCTTTTTAATATCAGTACTGTTAACTTGAGCAGCTGACAAAATAAGAGCATCTACATGCATTTCTGAAATAAAAGTAATCTATAACTATGATCATTACAGCTATTTATAATTGTAAACCCTCCACGTTTTCTTCCAAAATTGCCATTTTGCAGAGGGATTATTAGGGGGAGAGCAACATTTTGAGCCAAAATTGGGGACAGTTGTGAGATTTGTATATTCCTAATTGTATAAAGCAATTTATTTGCATGTACCTCTCAACCTCTTACTGCAGGAAATCTGGACAAGGCCAAATATATTGGGGGCACATACAAACAGTTCTAAAAATTGCTCTTGTATAAACTTAAGACAGTTAATAGAATAACAGGTCTTGCTTTAGCATGCATTTTTCTGAAAGTTATGACATCTGAAACTCAATGTCTGTCATTTAGTGACTTAATTCCTAAATGATTTGCCAGAAAACCACAAATTTTATGAGGAACAAACCAAAAATAAGAAATGAAAATCTATTCATTCTGCAAAAATCTGGACAGCTGAGAGGTATAGTTCAGCTGGGGCCGTCTTTGAGTTTGAGGCCCTTCCCCCCCTCACAAAATGATGGTCGAATGGAGCCTCCTCCCTGCAGCCATTCCAGTGTCCCATTCCTTGGTTATTTTGCCCCATTTACCATAAACACTGTAATGTGCATACTGCTTTACTTCTACAATGATTTGGATTTCATTTGAAAGTTTTATTTTGCATTTTACAGCACTTAACTGAATGTTCAATTTCTAGCTGCTGATTTCATTTAGAAGACATTAATTGAAAGCAGAGCAATGTAAAAAACAAACTGTAAGTGAAATGAATCTGTTGCCAGCCCCAACATATTTTTTTCTACATAATATGATGTATATTGTGTTCTGTAGCTCTCTGTTAAAATCCAACTCTCAGTGTTGCTTAGGACTTCATTAAAAATATAATAAACGGAAACTGGAAACAAAACAACTCCTGAATATCCACTATGAGACGGCATCTCCGTCTCCGCTATGTTAAACCAGGCAGCAAGTGAGACAGGACTCGAACAAGAATAAGTAACTATTTATTCAGTTGAAAAACGAACATAATTCAGAGAAAACGGATGGTTAAGCGCTTTCATCTGCTATGTGCAGACTTCCTCAGAACACTGAACCAATAAAAACAGTACCCTTTTAAAAACTTTTTGGTGCCACAACTTCAGCGCTTGTCTCGTATTTAAAATGAGTTAATTTAAAATGCCAGTGCTTGTAAGTTAGTTACAACTCGTGCTATACCCAATTTCATCACAATTCTCCTAACTTACCCTACTAACTGTAATACTGTAAAAATATGTGTACAAAAAACTTTATGTTAACATATAATGTAATAATTAAAACATTTTATAAAAAACATCATAAAAGGAAAAAATAAATAACTTCATCAATGTCACAATAATAAAATATTAAAATATAATATATATACACTCTATAATAACTGCAGGAAAGGTTTGATAGATATGTAATCATTAATACCTGGATATCTTGTAGCATCCGTCAGAATTTGCCATACACTTTCCCTTTTTCCTAAAAGTGTTTTGTAATTGCCCCCCCGAGGAGACATATTGACATGATCTGTTATGGCAAATTTAAAACTATGAGTCTCTCCATTTTTACTAATATGTCTATAAAGTGCGTTCTTCATGTCTTTAACCTTGAGTCTGTACATATGGTCATATACCCGTTTCCTAAGCTGCCTTTCAGTTTTCCCTATATAAAAGGCTGTACATGATATGCACATGGCTTAATATACTATATTCTTGCTATTACAATTTCCTTTTTTAAACTTCGCATACGTTTTATTAATATCATCCAGTTTACATCCTATGACCTCATTAATAGCAAAGCACTGTTTACAGGATCCACATTTTCTAGTATTTATACACATACTATTACCAACATTAACTTTTGTCATTCTCTCCATCAACTTCTTAATATTTATACCCATTTTGTATACAAAACACGGTCTTTCTCCTACTTCCTTTTTAACTTCATCATCAACTATCAAGGTGTTCCAATGTCTTTTTATGATGTTCATAATCTCATTCACATAACGGGAATAAGTCAATACACAGACTCTGTTGAAACCTGATTCCACTATATTGTTTGTTCGAGTTAAAATATTATTCATTTCAATACCCAAAATAGGTGGGTATTTTTTTCCCCATTCATTAATAACATAAGATGAAATATCATCAAGTAATGATATAGGATAGCCCCTATTAATAAACATAACTCTTATATTTTGTATTTCTTTTACCATTGTTTCATAGTTGGAGGACATTCTAGCCGTCCTAATACATTGTCCTTTGAAGATGTTTTTTAATATATGTTTTGTATATTCCAAGTATCCATTGGAGAACGTTTCCTTTCTGTGTATTTCAGATTAGCCTTTTATATAGGGAAAACTGAAAGGCAGCTTAGGAAACGCGTATATGACCATATGTACAGGATCAAGGTTAAAGACATGAAGACCGCACTTTATAGACATATTAGTAAAAATGGAGAGACTCATAGTTTTAAATTTGCCATAATAGATCATGTCAATATGTCTCCACGGGGGGGGGGGCAATTACAAAGCACTTTTAGGAGAAAGGGAAAGTGTATGGCAAATTCTGATGGATGCTACAAGATATCCAGGTATTAATGATTACATATCTATCAAACCTTTCCTGCAGTTATTATAGAGTCTGTATATATTATATTTTAATATTTTATTATTGTGACATTGATGAAGTTATTTATTTTTTCCTTTTATGATGTTTTTTATAAAATGTTTTAATTATTACATTACATGTTAGCATAAAGTTTTTTGTACACATATTTTTACAGTATTACAGTTAGTAGGGTAAGTTAGGGGAATTGTGATGAAACTGGGTATAGCACGAGTTGTAACTAACTTACAAGCACTAGCACTTTAAATTAACTCATTTTAAATATGAGTCAAGTGCTGAAGTTCTGGCGCCAAAAAGGTTTTAAAATGGTACTGTTTTTATTGGTTCAGTGTTCTGAGGAAGTCTGCACATAGCAGATGAAAGCGCTTAGCCATCCGTTTTCTCTGAATTATGTTCGTTTTTCAATTGAATAAATAGTTACTTATCCTTGTTCGAGTCCTGTCTCACTTGCCTCCTGGTTTAACATAGCGGAGACAGAGGTGTCATCTCATAGTGGATATTCAGGAGTTGTTTTGTTTCCAGTTTCCGTTTGTTGTTGCTGTAGCTATGGACAGAGTGAATTAAGTGACGGAGACTCTATTGGACAAGGATGAGGTACAGCAAATAAGATCTGATATGAACTTGCTGCGGGACAATGTTACCCGATTAATTGAAGCAGTTGGGCAGCTACAAAACACAGTACATAACTTGAGGAGTGTTAACGCAGAAGAGAAAAAGAATACTTCGTTATCCGTAAGCCATGTATCTACACAAGGTGACATACCCAATGGTCAGGGAGAATCTATTAGGGACACATCATGTATGTTCAAGAAAACACTGCAGGATTGTTATTCCATTCTTGATATTAGTAATACTGCTGACAATGATTTTACATTTGACTTTTCCTTGTTCCAAGCTGATGATGATATAGAACGCATGGGGGCTCGTCCCAAGCGTCCATTGCCAGTCAAAACGTATGCAATGACTGCTAAATCAAAAATGGACTTTAACAAAGGTACTGTGTTGAATTCATCTAGCCCTAGAGGCAAGAAACCAGATGTTTCACATAAAAATGGTCGTGAACATTGCAAACTAGATAATTTTTTAACTGGTGATTTTGAATTGAACACTAGTGGAAATAACAATGTAAACTCTATGCATGATAGAAATATGCTGAGTAACAAAGGAACTGTGAAAGACATGATTTTTAGTTTAGGTTGTTGTTGTTGTTGTGTCTTTCGGCTTTTCCCGGTTAGAGGGTCACCACAGTGGAACTCCGGTCTGCTAATGAATGGCAGTAGATTTTTACGTATCGAGTTGCCAGCTCTGACGCACAACCTTCAACGAAGGTGCACCCCATTCACGCATGTCTTCATACAGAAGACGCTCTAACTGAGAAGCGAACAGGACAACATCTTACTGTAAGGCGACAACGCTTCCGCAGCACCACCACCGCAGTCTAGGTAAATTACTATTAACAGTGAAAAGCACAAAAATTGACAATGCATATTTATTGAAGTGCATTTCATTAGGAATAGTACCAATGGGGTTAAGGTTTTTTAAAATGCCAATGGGAGTGAGCCTGGATAATGACACTAAGGTTGAATTTAACAACTTATTTAACAATTTTGGTATAAGTTATATAAACTTGATAGTTAAGAAGAATGATGAGAGACTAAGTAGATTAGTCAGTAAAGTGGAAAAGTTAAATAATGATATTGTGACTGACCTAGTGTTCCCCCAATGGTATGAATTATATGAAAAACAATATAAATTAGCAGACATTAGGGTAGGTAAGATTTTTGACAGGAAAAATAAAAAACTTCATCGTGACATAGAACAATATCATGATAATAAAGCTTATTTATGGAAACAGGAGCAAGAAATGGAGTATAGGAATATAACTAATGACAGTAGGGAGACACACAGGGAGAAAGGAATGAATTTTCAAGGGGGTCGGTTTTTTCCACCATCACAGAAATGGAATTACCACCAATGGAACTGTCAAGGCAGATGGTAGACACTAGTTACATACACAGTGAAATTAAACAGTTGGAGCATACTATATCAACCCCTACAGATCACAGTTTGGTTGATAGTGTGCGTACAAAAGGTGATGCAGGGAATATTGTGATTGAATACAACGATTTAAAGGTATTTAATTATACCAATTTTAATATTAAGGAAGAATATTTTACCCTTTTTAAAAAAGATATGAAATATATACCTACAGTAAAATTCAATATAGTGGACACCATTACTGAAGTTAAATTTTGTCGTAGGTTGAACCTGGCTATTACATCACAAAATAAATATGAGCAGATACCACCTAATGATTTGAGGAAGAAAAGTACATTTATACCTATCGGCCACAAGAAAGTGACCAGTTTTGAGGAACTCACTTGTCATGATATTTATAGATATAATAAAATGAATAAGAAATGTGAAAATATGGATAACCAAAATGTTAATGAGAGGAATTGTTTGGTGGAATTAATTAGAAACAAAGAAATACGGGTTATGAAACCTGACAAGGGAGCAGGAATAGTCCTTTACAACACCATGGACTATATAAATAAGGTACAAAGTATTCTGATGGAATCAGGTAATTACGAAATTATTTCCCTCAATGAGATTAATATAGGGTATCACAAAATAGACTTAGCATTGGATGAATACCTTGTGGATAATAGGATTACTTTTGAGATATATAATTTTCTCAAGGTTGAGTTCCCTGTATTAGCCACGATAGTAGGCATTCCCAAAATACACAAGGATATCAATAATCCCCCTTTTCACCCTATTATATCGGGAAGCAAATCCAAGACATTTAATATAGGGGCAGCTATAGATAGATGTGTCAAACACATATATGTTAACACTCCATGTCTTGTTAAGGATTCATGGATGATTTTGGCCCACCTTACTCCAGACATTTGGAAAAGAAATTTGATCTATATTACTAATGATGTAATTGATCTTTTCTCATGTATCCCTAGACAACAGGGATTGGAGGACTTTGGTGACAGCTTGAAAAAATATTCTCATCTCAGTTGGGACCACATTAATTTAATCACGGATATGATGGGGTTAGTATTGGAGAACAATTACATATATTTTGAAGGGGAACACTACAAACAGACCAAGGGGGAGGCTATGGGGGCCTCAAGTGCCCCCATATTCGCCAACTTGGTCATGCTGGAATGGGAAAACCAGCACTTATTTTGTAGTGATTATTACCAACATGTAGTGTATTACACGAGATTTTTGGATGACATGTTTTTGTTATGGGATGGACTGGAAGAGCTTATTAAAGACTTTATAGATTATTTAAATCTATCCAGTAGTTTCTTGAAATTCACATACAAAATCAGCACAGAAGGTGTTGCCTATCTGGATACTTACATAAGGCACACAGGTACTGGATTCCAATCTGAAATACACAGAAAGGAAACATTCTCCAATGGATACTTGGAATACACTAGTAACTACCCCAGACATATATTAAAAAACATCTTCAAAGGACAATGTATTAGGGCGGCTAGAATGTCCTCCAACTATGAAACAATGGTAAAAGAAATATAAAATATAAGAGTTATGTTTATTAATAGGGGCTATCCTATATCATTACTTGATGATATTTCATCTTATGTTATTAATGAATGGGGAAAAAAATACTCACCTATTTTGGGTATTGAAATGAATAATATTTTAACTCGAACAAACAATATAATGGAATCAGGTTTCAACAGTGTGTATGTGTATTGACTTATTCCCCTTACATGAATGAGATTAAAAACATCATAAAAAGACATTGGAACACCTTGATAGTTGATGATGAAGTTAAAAAGGAAGTAGGAGAAAGACCGTGTTTTGTATACAAAATGGGTATGAATATTAAGAAGCTGATGGAGAGAATGACAAATGTTAATGTTGGTAATAGTATGTGTATAAATGCTAGAAAATGTGGATCCTGTAAACAGTGCTTTGCTATTAATGAGGTCATAGGATGTAAACTGAATGATATTAATAAAACGTATGTGAAGTTTAAAAAAGGAAATTGTAATAGCAAGAATATAGTATATTTAGCCAAGTGTACATCATGTACAGCCTTTTATATAGGGAAAACTGAAAGGCAGCTTAGGAAACGCATATATGACCATATGTACAGACTCAAGGTTAAAGACATGAAGAACGCACTTTATAGACATATTAGTAAACATGGAGAGACTCATAGTTTTAAATTTGCCATAATAGATCATGTCAATATGTCTCCTCGGGGGGGCAATTACAAAGCACTTTTAGGAAAAAGGGAAAGTGTATGGCAAATTCTGATGGATGCTACAAGATATCCAGGTATTAAAGATTACATATCTATCAAACCTTTCCTGCAGTTATTATAGAGTCTGTATATATTATATTTTAATATTTTATTATTGTGACATTGATGAAGTTATTTATTTTTTCCTTTTATGATGTTTTTTATAAAATGTTTTAATTATTACATTATATGTTAGCATAAAGTTTTTTGTACACATATTTTTACAGTATTACAGTTAGTAGGGAAAGTTAGGAGAATTGTGATGAAATTGGGTATAGCACGAGTTGTAACTAACTTACAAGCACTGGCACTTTAAATTAACTCATTTTAAATATGAGTCAAGCGCTGAAGTTGTGGCGCCAAAAAGTTTTTAAAAGGGTACTGTTTTTATTGGTTCAGTGTTCTGAGGAAGTCTGCACATAGCAGATGAAAGCGCTTAACCATCCGTTTTCTCTGAATTATGCTCATTTTTCAACTGAATAAATAGTTACTTATCCTTGTTCGAATCCTGTCTCACTTGCTGCCTGGTTTAACATTCCGGAGACGGAGGTGCCGTCTCATAGTGGATATTAAAAATATAATGAAATTGAAGATTAGTAAGTTAGAATAACAGTTATCAAGTGCAATAAAAAAATACTTTTTACTTCAAACAAGGAGTCAGCACTTTACTGAAGACACAATCAGTCTAGCTGCAAAATGTTACATTCTGAATCTGTTAGTTCATAAAATCACTATATAACAAAACAGCATAGTTGTGTTTGCTTACTTATTTCTGACAGATTCAGTTTTCAAGAAATGCATCATAAGACAAGCAGTTTGCAAGGAAAAACAAACACACAGAAAATGGTGGTGGGTAGGGAATTCAGGCCCTTGCCACCTGCACCCAAGGTACAGGGTTCAAGCTTGAGTATTCTCTACCCACCACCATGTGTTCTCTCTAGCCACCAGTATATAGCAACTGTTGGCTCCGTGAGAATAGGCTGTAGGCTCCAGCCAGCCAATGATGCAGTCTGGTTTCCTTCTTGTCTGCGTGGTCATCACCACACAGACTTCTGGGCTGGCAGGGTGGAGATGCCTTTCTCCTCTATCCAAACTGCCTAACATAGTAGTCTGGAGTTCTGTGAGTACCCAGGAACTCCAAGAACACATATGTGGAGTTCCAGGACTCACAATTTTTTTTTTTAATTTTCTTGTACAGGGGCATATTTCTTCTTTCTTTTTTTACAGGTGGGGGGATTTTCTTCTTTCTTTTGTACAAGTGGGGAGCTGCAGTCCTATAGCACGAGCTGCCCCTGGACGATGCCCCTTTGATATTTACCTAACCAGGCACACCCAACAAATGGAACGTCCAAAGAGGTACCTCACTAAAAGAATACAAGGTGTAAGTAAAATGTCCTATGCAGACCGCATCAAGGCCCTATACCTGTATTCTGTTTCCTACAGGCTGGTGAGATCTATGCCTGGCATACAGGTTATTGTCAGACCCCACTCTGATAGGCCTCCTGTGTATCCACAAAACAAACAGTACCAGAATTACCCATTCTAAAGACTTAAACCTTGCCTATGATATAAATAGGACCTGCTGGAGAGACAGGTATGCATCCCAGAGACTACTCAATCTCTGGAACAGGCTCCCCATCCATGTGAAGCAGAGTTCTTTCTGAACCCAATTCATGTGTAACTTGGACAATTACTTGTGGAACAGGAAATTCATCCCTGGCTTGGCACCTATGTCTCTAATGGACATGGGCAACCTGTAAATGTTTCATCTCCCAGACCCCTGCTTGTAAACATTTCATCTCCCAAGCCCCTGCTTACACTTATCAAGGGTACCAGAACTTGTCAGAGATTTGGGATGCATGGCTAGGCTTAAAAAGGCCCTTGTGGTCATTAGCCTAGTAAACACCTGTGAACCTCTGAAGCTATAATGGCATCCGGGTCCAAGAAAGTCATAGTGCCACTTTATTTGGCCCTTATTAGACCCTTCATTGAATATAATGCCCCTTTCAACATGTACCTAACCTGATATATGCAACAGTTGGAACATCCACATAGGTTCCTTACCAGGAGAACCCAGGGTATAAACACTTTGTCCTATATGGAGCCCCATCTCTATACTCTGATGGACCTTTTGCACATGTACAAAACTAACAACATCAGAACCACTAGATCCAGTGATTTAAATGTAGCTGCTGACATAAATAAGACATGTTGGGGAGACAGATATGTGTCTCAGGGGATTCCTAATCTCTGGAACAGGCTCCCCATCCATGTGATGCAGAATCCATCCTTAACATTATTTAAGCATAACTTTGATCAGTGGATGGGAAATCAGAAATTTGCCCCAGGTCTGGCCCCCATATCACTGATAGACAGAGGTGGATAATATTGACCAAACTAACATACCCCTCATAACTTCTAGAAACTTCCTAACTAACATACCCACTCCTACTAAAAGCCCATGATACATAGGGACACAATTGGGTTGGATTACACGGCTAGATTTTAAAGGCCTAGTGGTCATTTTCCTAGCATATAACTAGGAACCTATGAAACTAGTATCTCTGAATTTAAGGATTTCATAAAGGCAAAGCTCTTAAAATTGTATCATGAGATCTCAAAATTCACCTTTGTCAGTGCCAGCTCTAATTTCCACCTAGTAGTTGGCTACACAAAGGAGTTGTGTGCTCGTTTAGATAAATGCACAGAGTCAGCAGTCTGGAATGGAGCAAAATATAATTGGAAATTTAAAAATAAACCACCATTGTGGTTCACTAACATATGCAAACTTTACAACAAAAGAAAAAAAAGAGCTCCTCAAATTATACAGTAGATCCAAAACACTGTATGACAAGGATAGTTTCAAAAATATTACTTGGGAACTGAAAAATATATTAGAACTAATAAAGCAACCCATAAACTTAGGTTAGCTACTGAAGCTAAGAATAATTATAAATCCTTATTTAACTATGTTAGGAAACTAAGGAACAATACCCAACAATGCTGGGAGGGTAACTGAAATGGCACCATGTATTCCAGCTTAACAGTAATTGCTAATAAACTAGCTATAAAATTATGTTCAAAATTTACCACTGAAAGATAAATCCAGACTTCATAATGTTCCAGAATTGCTATCAAAGACCTGGCAACATACTTGGATGCCAAATAAATAGTGATAAACTTGCCCTCATTAAAGATCTAGCTACATGATTTGTTCTGAATTATGGTGCACCATTGATGCCCCTCCATAAGGAGGGGCCCAGACTTGGACCCCAATAATTATAGACCCTTCAGCCTTGACAGCCTCGTCTATAAAGCTATGTAACATATTGCAACTTTCCTTATTAGTTATGTATCAGAAATCTTATTGGGCTTCACCTTCAACAATGTTTTTTTCAGAGGGAGAGCCTGCCTATTAAATGTATGTTATCTTCTTTGAGAGGACCACTCAGGCTGTAAACAATGGTTATGCTGTTCACACAATGTATCTTGATTTGACCAAGTATTTGAGACTTTACAGTATGGAAGCAAAGTAAAAGATAAATGCTCAAAAATAGATCTGTATATGGTAAGATGGTGATCAAACTGTTTAAAAGATAGTATCTATATAGTTTGAGTACTGAAACCATGAAGGTAACCAGTGAAGTCCTCCAAGGAGCTGTGTTGGGACCTCTCTATTCTGATCTCTAGACTAGGAACCAGGGCCTCTAGTTATGAGTTTGCAGATTACTGCAATCTGGGTGTTATTGTCACGATTCCCTCTGATACGTGTACCCAAAGAAAGAACTTACCATAGTAAATGCATGGTGCACTGCAAATGGGCTCAGACTGAACATGAAAAAGTGCAACATCATTACATTAGGCAAACAACTTCTACCGTAAGGATATAGCTAGTATAGACAATACCCTTCTACAAAATGAAAATGTAGTGAAAGAGCATAAAAGCCGAATTGAATTTCCTGTCCTTTGATCATCATGTAACAACTGTAGTCAGAAAGTCCTTTTACTTGGCACAACTGATGGCCAAAGGTATATCAGATAGCTCTAAAGAAGCTATCATCCCCTTATATTCAGTACTGATTACAACAAACTTAGAATATGCTACCCCCTTCGAGATATACCACACTAGATATATCAAACAGCTTAGCCACAACATTCCTAATCAAGATTATGGGCTTAAAGAACCTGAGTTATCAAGACAGGCTAGAAGCTGTATCTAGCTCCCTATTGAAATGTATTTGTTTATTTATTTATTTGACATATGTTAACCGGGATAGACTGACTGAGCAAAAGCCCTTTTTCAGTGGAGGCCTGTGAGAAAAGCTCCACAGTAAAACAAGTTATTACATCACAATGTCTAGCAAGGTACAATAGTAAAATGCATAAATACTATATGCAGGCATAACAGATAAAACATATTAATATTCAGATCACAATGGCTAGTAAGACAGAATAATAGAAAACATTAATCTGGAGCATTTCTCCCCGGGCCTCTGCTGCAAACAGGCTCTGTGGAACCTAGTCGGACTTTCCCGGTCAACAAATGATAAATAAAAAAATAAATTAAAAAAAAAAAAATTAATACTATATGCAGACTTTACAGATAAAACACAATATTACATAGGTTCATAGGTTCATACTAGGCTATCTGCCCTAGGGCATTTATAAGCCTAGCCAGAATGTGTTTGGCTGTCGCCACCCATTTTAAATTTATTTTGCTATGCCCTTTTTCGAGGTTAGTATACTGTGCCTCTGTCTAACGTGACACAGAAGTGATACCCGGGGTAAACCTATGATCTCCCATCCACTCATCAAGATTCCTCTTGAAGAGAGTCAATGAGGGACTCTGCCTAACCTGGACTGGGATTTTATTCCAGAGTGAAGGGAGCCTCTGGGTTATGAATCTGTCCCTCCAGCATGTCCTATTTATTTCAGTGCTGAGGTTCAAGTCTCTCGAGCGCGTAGCTCGATGGGATTTGGATTTTCTGAGGTGCAGCATGTCCATTAATTCCGGGTTGGACATGGCTTTATACGTCAGGCACAGATCGCCTCTGAACAGGCGGTATGCCACTGAGTAGAGCTGGAGTTTCTTTAACCGGGCAGCATATGGCATCTGTTTGAGCCCTTTGATCCTCTTGGTGAGGTACTTTTGGGGTCTTTCCAGTTGCTGCAGGTGTCTGGTAAGGTACATCCCAAAAGGGGCATTGTACTCAATTATGGGCCTGATGAGGGATGAGTAAAGAGGCACGATGACGTCCCCTGATCGAGATGTGAATCCCTTCATGATTAGGTGGGCTATATAAAATGTTTTTCTAACCACTTTGGCCATGTGGTTGTCAAATGAGAGATTGCTCTCAACTTGGGTCCCCAGGTCCCTAATTACTTCTTCTGTACTTAATGGATTACCACCTATGTGGTAATTTGTGGGCACTTTGTTTTTGCCAAAGGGGATGACTATACACTTTTTGGCATTTAGCTTGAGGCCATGGCTCTGGCACCAGTTGGTCTGTTTCTATGAGGCCCTTTTGGAGGATGCTTGTGTCGACTGGAGAGTCGATTATGGCACCCAGTTTGCAGTCATCTGCGAACTTGGTCAGCCACAGTCCTTCCGTGTTGGCCTGTACCTCTGAGAAATATATACCGAACAAGAGAGGTCCCAGGACTGAGCCTTGTGGGACACCACTTGTAACTGGTTTGGAGTCTGACATGGATCCAGCAATTCTAACCATGTGGGTTCTGTCCTTGAGCCAGTTTGCAATCCATCTAGTGACATAGGGGTTTATATTTAAGCTGGTGAGCTTATCTATAATGCCCGAGTGGGGTATTGTATCAAAGGCTTTTGCGAGGCCCAGGTAGGCTGTGTGGACCACCTTCCCCTCGTCAATGGCCTTGGTGACTGTTTCAAAGAAATCAACCAGGTTTAAGAGGCAGGATCTGCCCTTAACAAAGCCGAACTGGGTAGGATCCAGTGTTTGTAGGTCCCCAATATCTTTATTTATGAGGTCCATGATGATCCTTTCCATAGCTTTGCAGACCAAGCTAGTCAGGCTTATGGGGCGATAGTTTCCAGGATCCGTTGAGGTTACATCTATTTTACAGCGAAATGACCCAAAATGCAGAAAAAAAGAAATGACAAGTGAAGAGTAACTATCAAATGTCACTCTTCTCCTTAATTTATTTATTTTGATTTGATAAATAGGTAGGTAGACTGGTCCAAAGACCCTTTTCAGTCATGACCCAGGCACTAATGGACAAATATAACAGTTTTAAAAATATATATTTATTTTAACATAAAGATTACAGTGTTACAGATAAAACAGTTTTAACATTCACAAAATATATACATTAAGCAATAGTTTGGTTACATTATATACAGCTAATTAAGTGGATTCTTCCAGTATCTAATGTTGAAAATAATAAAGAGTAAGAGAAACAGCATAACTATATACAAAGAAGTGGCTGGCAGGCTGGAGTTAATATTAGAGATGTTAGCCTTCATACATAAAGAGAGTTATTATGGATTTTTTCTGAGAAAGGCATTTTGAAGTGCTTGAGGCTTGATTTCTTTCTTAAATCAGGAGGGAGATTATTATACATAGTAGGTACTAGTATGGAAAAGGCTGTTTTACCTACAGCTGTTTTAAAGGAAGGTCTATCCAATGATGTGTTAGGTTGGGAGTTCCATTCTTTGACAGGGAGAAATCTTTTAGAGCAAGCAATAACCTTCAAGTGATATTTTAAATTTAACCTTATATTTTCTTTTCAGAGGGGCAAGCTCCCCATACTACTCCCTGAGATCATACATCACAGAAAAGGGAATATGCTGAGAAATGGTAATGTTGGACTTGATATATGTAAATCATTTTTTTTTCAATCTCAGTCTCCACATTTCAAGACCTGGCAATCCAAGTCCTGATATTTCAAATTATTACTGCGCTATCCCTTTACTCAGTATGTTATAGATGTTTGAGGGATGATCCATGCCTCATCTACCATGTCATTCAGGATCCTCTTGTACTTGAGCTTCTTTACCTCTGTAAGTCAAATAATTCCACAAATAATAGAACCAGGACCCTAAATCATCCACAGAAGATAAAAATGTGGTGGAGAGATAGATTTATTATGTACTGCTTTTAACATTTCTGGAAAAAACTTCCTATGAAGGTTAAGCACCATGACACATTTTTATCCTTGAAACAGAGCTTGAATGATTGGATGAGTACCCCCAAACTTACCTCAGGACAGACTGGCCTAGCTATCCTTGAGAAAAGAAATACAGCCTGAAGGTGGGCATTGGTAAGGCAGTAATGGTCATGAGACTAAGCTACCTTATAACTCCTATTAATCCTGTAATACAGTTGTCAGACACCATTCATAAGTGATAGCAGCAGCAGTGCGTTTCTGAATGAAGAAAATCCTAAAGAAACTGTACTGCCACATGTGTAGACTATGATGAAAGTAGAAGGAGAGCCCATCCAAGAAACAATACCAATAGCATTAAGGAAGATGACATCAACAAAAGTAGAAGGCTCAGATGATATCACAGCAGATATGAGCAAGAAGTCAGGTATTTAGGGGTCAAATGGCTTCTGAGAGCACTCACTGCAATATGGAGAGAAAAGCATATACCAGATGGCTGGAGAATAACCATTGTAGTGCAATTCTAGAAGGACAGAGGGGACATTCACAAATGTGGGCAGTACAAAAGTAACAAACTCCTGTAGCACTGTATGAAATGCTGAGAGTGTGATTGATAAGTGATTATACAACAGTAAAAAGTAAGGCAGGGGTTGAGCAGCTTGGTTTTAAATCAGGATGCAGTAGAACTGACCTGTTTTTTTGCAGTGAGAGAGATAACAGAGAGGAAGTTGGAAATGAGTGAATAGTCTTTCTGGTCATTCTTCCACTTAAAGAAAGCATATGACATTTCAGAAAAGATTTTGTTAGTCCTGCAGTAGTCTGAAGTCTGAAAAAATGGTCAGAATTAGTGCAGGCTATGTACAAAGACCCAATGACACAAGTAGAAACCTGATTAGACTCACAAAAGGCTCACAGTGGATGTTTGTATTCATCAGGGTTCAGCTCTAAGCCCATTCCTTTTCATACTGGGGATGAACTAAATTAGGAAACAGGTTGGGGGGACAAATCAACCATGCTGCTACATGCAGACAATGAGGCAATGCATGATGACAAATAGTAGGGACTGGAGTGCATACCTAAAAGCACAGGAGAAGAAACTGTGTACAAACAAGGCAACTGTCATGGTATAAAGCAGAGGCATCATAAGAAGCTGAATATTGACATATATATATATATATATATATATATATATATATATATATATATATATATACATATAAGTGTTTAATAGATTCAAATATCTAAGGAGAGGTGGTTAAGGAGAAGGAGAGCCTGAATGAGGAAGTCAAAGGTAGAATTAGATGGGCTGCAGCCAACTGGCACAGAGTGTATATATACAGTGGATATAAAAAGTTTACACACTCCTGTTAAAATGAAAGGTTTTTGTGATATTAAAAAATAAGACCACAATAAATCATTTCAAAACTTTTCCCACCTTTAATGTGGCCTATAACCTATACAATTCAATTGAAAAACAAACAAATATGTTAGGGGAAAAATATAAAAAATAAAAAACGTACAATAAGCTGGTTGCATATGTGTGCACACCCTTAAACTGATACTTTGTTGAAGCACCTTTTGATTTAATTACACCATTTAGTCTTCTTGGGTAGGAGTCTATCAGCAAATCATATGTTGACTTGACAATATTTGCCTACTCTTCCTTGCAAAAGTGCTCCAAATTTGTCAGATTGTGAGGGCATCTCTTGTGCACAGCCCTCTTTAGGTCACCCCACAGATTTTCTATTGGATTTAGGTCTGGGCTCTGGCCAGGCCATTCCAAAACTTTAATTTTCTTCTGGTGAAGACATTCTTTTGTTGATTTGGATATATGCTTGGGGTCACTGTCTTGGTGAAAGGTGAAATTCCTCTTCATCTTCAGCTTTCTAGCAGATACCTGAAGGTTCTGGGCCAAAAGTGACTGGTGTTTGGAACTGTTTATAATTATCTCCACCTTGACTAAAGCCCCAGTTCCAGCTGAAGAAAAGTAACCCCAAAGCACGATACTGCCACCACCATGCTTCACCATGGGGATGATGTTCTTTTGGTGATGCGAAGTGTTGTTTTTCAACTAAACTAAGGTACTAAACGTACCTTTTGGAATTGTGGCCAAAATGTTCAACCTTCGCCTCATTAGACCACAACACATTTTCCCACATGCTTTTGGGAGATGATGTATTGTTTTGCAAATTTTAGCTAGGCCTGGATGTTTTTCTGTGTAAGAAAAGGCTTCCGTCTTGCAACCCTACCCCATAGTCCAGACATATGGAGAACACAGGAGATTGCTGTTACATGTAGTACACAACCAGTACTTGCCAGAAATTCCTGCAGCTCCTTCAGTGTTGCTGTAGGTCTCTTGGCAGCCTCCCTAACCAGTCTTCATCGTGTCTTTTCATCCATTTTGGAGGGACGTCCAGTTCTTTGCAACATCACTGTTGCCCCATATTTTCTCCACTTTTTGATGACTGTCTTCACTGTGTTCCATAGTATATCCAATGCTGTGGATATTTTTTTGTGCCCTTCTCCTGACTGATACCTTTCAACAACGAGATCCCTTTGATGCTTTGTAAGCTCTCTGCGAACATTGGCTTTTGCTGTAGCAGGCAACTGAGTAAATGTCAGGAAAATCCTACTAGGACAGCTGAACTTTATTTGGGGTAAATCAGAGTTTCTTTAATTGATGGCAGGTGTGTACCCAAGAAGACTGAATGCTGTAATTAAATCAAAAGGTATTTCAACAAAGTATTAGTCTAAGAGTGTGCACACACATATGCAACTAGCTTATTGTTCGTTTTATTTTATTTTTTTTTTTCAATAATAAATCTTTATTATTTTTCCAATTGTTAATACAATACTACAGTATATATACATTATATACATGAATGCTTCCAACAGTTACATGAGATCATTATACATTGAAATAAAATTCTGAAAAGAGTATTAAAAGATCTAGTATCAATATACAGGCTTATCAATACTGACTTCCATATTAAGTATGTACTTCCAGGGGATAACTGGATTTAGAACATTAAGCCAACACAATATTAAAGATTTGCTCCCATATTTTTGTATTATTTATATTTTTCTTATGATCTTTGATTAATAATTTATGTGCTAGAATATGTTTTATCGCTGCACTTTTAAAGTTTTCCCATGAAGTCTGAGATGGATTCAACCAATTTGTAGCTATATAAAGCTTCATTAACAAGAAAATATTTATAAGTATAATCATTTGGGATCTGTCCAAGTTATTTGGAGGGATATGAAGAATCATAAACTCCCAAGAAAGTGTGGAATGTTGATAACCCACTTTTTTTAATTGAATTTTTAAAGAGTTCCAAAGTTTAAATATACATTTACAGCTCCAGAACATGTTCGTTTTATTTTTTATATTTTTCCCTAACAGATTTGTTTGTTTTTCAATTGAATTGTACAGATTGTATGTCACATTAAAGGTGGGAAAAGTTTTGAAATGATTTATTGTGGTCTCATTTTTTTATATCACAAAAACCTGGCATTTTAACAGGGGTGTGTACACTTTTTATATCCACTGTGTGTGTGTGTGTGTGTGTGTGTGTGTGTGTGTGTGTGTGTGTGTGTGTGTGTGTCTGTGTGTGTGTGTGTGTGTGTGTGTGTGTGTGTGTGTGTGTGTGTGTGTGTGTGTGTGTCTGTGGGAGGGGGTGGGGACAAGGAAGACTTATCCATTACAAAATGCTTATTCAAGCATTGCTAATTTTTTTTTGTTTTTAAGATCCTCACTTTTTGATTTACTGAAATTTAGAAAGAGTTCACCCTACTACTCTGCATCTGTTAACCGTGGGAATGGAATAAGTATAACTCTGTATCCTGTCTCCATCAACTGGTGATCTTATTTCAAGTAAGAAAACAGACTTGCAGATGTTACCTACAGCTATGAAAGAAGAAGACGCTGTGGTTCCTATATGCTAGACTATCCTCAAATGCAACAATCAAAAGCAAAGAATGCAGTTTCTTTTTAATGGAATCTGAAAGCTTTTTTGCAGGATGAAGTAGGAAGTCATTGACTGGGAGTTCACTTCATTCCAGTTCTATGACTTTATTTGGTGTGTGTGTGTGTGTGTGTGTGTGTGTGTGTGTGTGTGTGTGTGTGTGTGTGTGTGTGTGTGTGTGTGTGTGTGTATGTGTGTTTGTGTAAAATCAGTGAAAGCTAAAATCACTGAAAACTCATTTCACTGAATCACATTTCACTGAATGTAAGTACCATTGGGCAAATAAACATATATGCCCTTTTCCCCACTGTAGTGCGATCTTGGAGTTAGTATATATAGCTGGAGGAGTGTAGGGGCACAGCCCCCCACATTGGGAGATATGGGAGCATAGCCCCCCCACCTACTTAGCTTTTATATTTATGATCTCACTTCACTGAAAGCTAATAATTTAAAACGAAAAGTAGGTGGGGGCTATGCCCCCCATGTCTAGCTCTTAAATATCTACCTCTCACAGAGTCTTTTGTGATTAGTGAGAGTTAATTTCCTGTGAGAATGAAGCAGTTGCTACAATCCTTTAGGATACCTAATGTTATGAAGCTAGCAACAGAGGGGATGCAAACAGACTGAGCTCCTATCTTGTCCAATGTGAAGTAAAATCTGATTTGATTTACAAAGAGTCTTCTTCTTCTTCTTTCGGCTTTTTCCCGGTTAGGGGTCGCCACAGCGGATCGCCTTGTCTGCACATTGAATGGCAGTGGAGTTTTACGGTGTCGAGTTGCCAGCCCGGCGCCCAACCTTCCACAGAAGGCACACTCACACGCACACCTAGGGCCAATTTAGAGTGTCCAATCCACCTGCAGCATGTCTTTGGGATGTGGGAGGAAACCGGAGCACCCGGAGGAAACCCACGCGACCACAGGGAGGACATGCAGACTCCACACAGAAGGCACCCCAGCCGAGGATCGAACCGGAGAACCTCTTGCTGTGAGGCGGCAATGCTAACCACTGCACCACCGTGGCCGCCCATTTGATTTACAAAGAGTAATAGAGCTTAAATAAAATAGAGTTTTCAGTCTATTGATATAGTTATCAGCTAAGTGGTATGTAGTGCCTAATTAGGTAACTTGGGTTTAAATGTAACTGTTATTAAGTTGTGTAACTGTAGTGTTGAGCTTACTTTTAGTGGCTATGGGGTTAAAATACACAATGAAGTGCTGCTAGGGATTGCTTGGTGCTTGGCTCCACATGTTACACACCCAAACACAGCTTACTGTATGTAGCAAGAGCCTGCCTACCTACTGAAACAATTGGGGTAAGATGGCTATGTAAGGAAAAGTTATAGCTGAAATTGACATTATCTGTGGAGTGCATTCTTCAGCCCTGCTGCTCTAAGCGCAGCAATGCAAAACTCAAAAATAAACATGAAAAAATAAAGAAAAAAAATGGAAAACAAATAAAGCTGTTAAATAACAGTCCCCGGGATTCATGAACCTTGCGCCAGGCGCCAGCATAGCGTCGGCGTTATAACGCCAAATATGGCTGCTTAGCGATTCAGGTATGAATGAATTCCACGTGCACTACCGGGCGGACGGTCCCG